>NW_015506744.1:41444-84158 GCF_001515645.1 Sinocyclocheilus grahami
CTCAAGTGTGATACAAGTAAGACTTTATTAACTACATAAACACTTAAACTAGTCTAACATACTACATAAACACACACACACACACACACACACACACGCATACAGTTGGCATAGGAAAAAGGGTTAAAGCTTAAGCAGTAAAGAGAAGATAAATAAAAACATGAAGCTATGGTACCATTTGATATTCAGCAGATCTACAGCCTGAAGGAAACATCAGTTTCTTAGTTCAAATACACCTTTGTAAAAGGTGCAAATTATACTTATTGTATCAATTAATAAGACTAAGTTTGATACTTGTACGTCTCGCCTGTTTGAAAAAGAGTCCTGATGCTCTTTGCGGCTCCAGTAGGTTGGCTGAAGTTAGGTGATGAGAAAGAACCATTTTGAGTCAGAGGATCTTGATGAATGGAAAGACTAGGCACGAGGTCTGGCACAAACTTAGGGTGTCCTTAGAAGCGTTCTAGCTCACATCTTCATCTTCTCAGAATCTAACCGACCTGCAGATTGACTGGCTATGTGTTGGAGCCCACCGGGCACGCCCGCACCGGCTCAGGCTCCAACACGCTTCTTAGCAGAAGAAGAACAACAAGAACATGGGCGGAACTGTGCGTGAGCCTTTTAAGGTCTGAGAAGATTCACGCCTCTCAGGATGGGCTTGTCCAATGAGAAAGGCTAAAATTCCAAGCGGGAGGTTGGAAATACTGGGGAGTTTTATGACCCTTTGTGTGAGAGCATGGTAATTTGCATATGGAACTCGAATCAAAATTGCTAAAGATTCTTAGAACACTAATATATTGCCTATGTACCCACATATAATATAAACGCTCATTTAGATCATCAGTAGACAAATTCACAGAGACCAAATATGGTATCGGTGGGGCTATATTAAATAGTGATCTATCATAATACACACACATAACAGTATACAATTCAACAGACAATATACAAGAACAGTAATGGTATACACAATGTCCTGAGGAGATGTGTGTTCATTCACAGAAAGGTTATCCTATGAATTAATTAGAGAAGAGTCCATTTTTTATGGGCATAGTGTGTCTTTCCTAAGGGTAAATTAATTGTGAATTTCTCTGCCCGCATTCCTTTGGGCAATAAAACTAGTGATATCAGCATTGGTTGCCATGGAACCAGAAGCCTGTTCTGCCTTTCTGATGTGTTAGATGCATTTCGCGGGAAGGGTCCATAGACCCTCATAGTTGGCCCTTTGGTTAGGTGAGGGGGCGTTAGATATTATTTGTTAAATATAACAAATAGTTGGGTCTGATTGGTCCAAATGCTACATCTTATAGGTTGAACCATTATTTTGATATAAGCACAACATGCTGAAATGTAACATAAAAATTCAAGGTGCCTGTTGGTGTCAGATTAAATTAAATCAGGGGAAAATTATGCTATTTTATTGATTTATTTATTATTATGGGGTTTTTTGAGAGTCAGAAGCACATGATTCTGATTCTTGATTCTGTGCAATGTGTGTTCAGTTACTGATGCCATTTCGCGAGTCACTTGCTTCTACATTGTTTTTAGTCCTGTTATCTGTTAGTTCTGCCTGCCAGAGCGACACTAACACTAAATCCACTCAATGCCCAGGATCTGAACACGTCACACACATGCAAACACACATGCACACAAGCTATGATCACAGAGTGAGAGTATTTAGAAAGCGAATGTGTGTACTGTACTTTACCTTCAATAATGTGTTTCCTAGAAAGGCCTCGTTCGGTCTCGGCTCTGTGGCAAAAAAAGAGACAAACACAGAGACAGATGTACATCAGAAAGTACAATTTTAGACAGAGCTAAGTTTAGTCTAGCATATGAGACATGTCCTCCTTCTGCCAGAGTTTATTGCAAATCTTTTTCTTCTTTCAAACTAGCCCTTTTGCATGTTCATTTTTTAACTTAAAAAAAACATGGCATATTTCAATTCTGATTATTATTCATGAGAGAGGATTTGTGGGGAAATGGGACAGTCCTTTTCTTTAGTCTTATCTAGCTCTGCAGCTGCACTTCTGCTCACTTACTTCCAGAATACTTACTCAAACAGAAAATGCTGGGTCAGCACTTGACTTGAACCAAGGTTTGTAATTACATTTATGAAATGTGGGAATGTGCTACAGTGTGAGAGTTATGAAATAAAAGTTGACTGGACGTGACATCCACAATGAGAAAAATGACAGTTTACTCACTTTCCACCCCAGTAAAGCTTTGTGGTAATAACCAGACTGGATCGCCTTGAGAAAAGATAGGAGGAAAGAGGGAAAAGTGAGTTAGGATTTGCACTTAAACATTCCATAATAGCTTTCAATTAAGCAAAAAGTTGGTTAATCAAAGTCCACAGTAAGCATGTTTACATGTGCAGTTATAATCAAACCACAGTGTTTTTTTTGTGTTTTTTTTTGTCAAACTACAGTTTTCATCAATGAGACAGTTTTTGGGGTCAATTAGATTTTTTTTTACGAAATTAATACTTTCATCCAGCAAGGATGTATTAAATTGATTAAAAGTGACTTTAAAGCCATGTTACAAAAGATTTCTATTTCAAAGGGATTTTCCCCCAGAATTCTGAAAAAACTTTCCTCCATACTATTAGGCAGTACAACTGTTTTCAACATTGATAATAATGAGAATATTATTTAATGTTTCTTGATCCCCAAATCAGCATATTAGAATGATGTCTGAATGATCATGTGACACTGAAGACTGGCTAATGGCTGCAAATACAGCTTTGCAATTACAATAATAAATTGCATTTTAAAAATATAGTTTTTAATAGAAAACAGTTCTAATAATATTTCCATAATATTACTGTTTTACTGTATTTTTGATTAAATAAATGTATTAAAAATCTAAACAAGAATCCTACATTGAATCTTTCATGCTATATTAATTTCATTTGGCTGTAGAATAAAAACAATACTAATGTACCATATGTTGCTATGTAGTTTTGCTGTTACCCCTAATTAAATCTAACAGAAAACACTAACACCATGCACTGACTTTAAAATTAGTGATAATGATTGATGTAAATAATTCCTTTTTTTAATTTATTTTCATTTATTTTATTAATTTTCATCGTATAATTTTACAACAAATCAGTTTGCAGCTTTTATTATTTTATTTGGGCCAAAGAATGTCAATGAGCTGCCATATAGAGCAGTGACATCTTTGAAAAGGATAAATTATGGAGTGACAAGTTGAAAATGATTTAGTAATTCTCTGATCACTTATAGTTAAAATATGATTTAAAGCATATTTTCTGTAGGAGTTGTGTACATTGTAGTTTGATTTTACAGTCTAAATGTAACTGACAAAAAATATGACCAACCCCAAATGTTTGAATGGTAGTGAACATGACATTTTTATGCAAATATTGGAAAGATAAAATTATAAAAATACATATTTTGGTTTAAGTCAGACAGATATCGAATGGCTTCTATCTATTTTGACCAGTTAGTCCCTTGTTCATTGGTTTCATGACTTCATCAAACAAGAAGTAGACTGTTGAGGCCGAACTGCAGAGATAGTGATGCTATTGCTCAGTGATATACATGTGTAACCTTTGCCTGTAGCTGTTTTGGCAGTAATCTGCAGGTCTCTCAGAGTTACTCTCATCTGAATTGTAAATGGGTGTAAATGAGCTTTCACTGGTGTGAACTCTTGCTGTGTCCTACATTCACGACTCTAAATGCCCTCTAAATTTTGGCCTTACAAAATAATTACGATTTTAAACAAGAAAGCTGGGGCTGTGAAATTGAACAGACATTTTAGGCCAGATGTCATATTATAAGTGAATTCAATGGCTTTGTGTTTCACACACAATTGTCACTGTGTAGCAAACGAGCAGCTGGTGTAGAAACACATGAACTTCACACCATTATCTCCATAGAGGGAATGAGTCAATGAAAAAGATGACGAAAGGAAAGGGAATGAAAGAAAACTTGGCAGGGAGTAATTGGTTTATGAGGGAAATGGGGAATGGGACACAACTTAGAATATTGAAGAGAGAGAGGGAAAGAATAAATTGGGAAGATATAAAAGATTGAGTATGAAAGTAAACTGATGAAAAAAGAAGAGAGGACAAACTAGTCCCACACCGTCTCTGCTCTGTTCATTAAAACTGTGGATCTCAGGGGTCACTTCACCTTTAATGTATATCCATCAAACATTTACAGAAGAGATCCATACAGAGTTCTTAAACTTTAATTGGGGGTCATGTGATATTCATGTATGTTCACTGCAGTGGGATGAGCAAATTTGTCAGCATAACAGAATGATCTGTAATACAGATCTTGGATCTGAGAAGATTGTGAAGTTTATAAAGGTGGCCAGATTAAATTAGTTTGGGGACAGAGCAGATATGAACCCTACAACTCAGTCTGATGAGATATGTATCAAAGAGAAAGAGAAAGTGAGAGGAAGAAAAAAGAGAGAAAGCGAGTCCATGGCGATCTTTGGAATGGCATTCTACCATAATACTTGTGCACATTTCATACAATATAGAAATGGCACATCTCTATTCAGATAAAAGATACCTGCTACATGTACACGATCACTGAACAGCTTGGGGTCAGTTTAATTTTGTAAATGTTTTTGAAAGAAGTTTCATATGCTCACCAAGGCTTCATTTATTTGATCAAAAATACAATAAAAAGAGTAATATTGTGAAATATCACTGCAAATTAAAATAACTGTTTTCTATCTTAATATATTTTATTAAAAGGGAATTTCATATTTATTTTATAATTAAATGTATTCCTGTGATGGCAAACACTGCTGAATACTAACTGCCCGGTTGGTTCAGTGCTGGAGTTCCTGCAAGAACGATTCTCTGAAGGGTTGACTCCTTCCACACTAAAGGTGTACGGGGCAGCTATATCTGCTTACAACTCCCTTTTGGAGGGTTTATCATTAGGAAGGAACCCGTTGGTAACCCATTTCCTCTGTGTTGCTTTGAGGTTGAGGCCTGCTCTATGTACTAAAGTCCCGGCATGGGATCTGGCCTTGGTCCAGGAGGGGCTTAGTAAGGGTCCCTTTGAACCTCTACAGGAGGTTTCTGAGAAGTTGTTAACACTTAAGAGAGTGTTTCTTCTGGCCATTTCCTCTCTTAAGATGGTTGGTGATCTTCAGGCCCTTTCAGTGGCCCCATTATGTCTGGACTTTGCACCTGGGTTGGTCAAAGCATTTTTGAACCCAAGGCCTGGTTATGTGCCAAAGGTGCCTAGTCAGATTCCATGACCGGTAGTGCATTCTGTCCTCCTCCCTTCCGGGAGCCAGACCAGGAGAAGCTTAATTTAGTGTGTCCAGTGCGTTAAGCAGGTGGATAGTTGAGGCTATCTCCCTCGCCTATGAGTCCTCTGACCTCCAGTCACCTTTGGGGTCAGGGCCCACTCTACTAGGAGTATGGCGGCCTCGAAGGCCCTCTTATCTTGTGTACCTATGCACGAATGGTCTACCCCGCTCACTTTTGTCAGGTTTTATAACCTAGATTTGGGAACTACTCCGGGCTCTAGAGTGCTTCTGTCTTAGATGTGTGTTAGTCTTCACACTAGACAGGCATTCGTCAGTATGACAGAGTTGGTATTCCCATTCCCATAGCGTTTCTGACAGAACTCAAGTTCCTGAAGGGGAACGTCCCTAGGTTACGTATGTAAACATGGTTACCCGAAGGCAACGCGACGCTGCGTTGCCTGCCATACTTCCTGCATCCTTGTGAGTGCTTGCGTTAACCTGTCAGAAGCTGACACAGTTTTCAATGGATGCGCTTTTATAGCTTCCTTTGTCACATAATAAGTTTACTCAAGAGCCAATTTATGAAAACTTGAATTTACTAAGTAATCTGAACTAGATTTTCTGAGGCAACAGGTTTGCAAGAATTTTTCAAGTGAAGTTGACAAATTGAAATTTACGGTGTTTCCCATATTTCAATGCACTTGACTTGATCTTTCAGATGAGGTTAAATAACTGGAATAACTGACTTATTGCTGCCTTCATGTATTTGGAATTATTATCAACATAAATTGCATGATGTACATGAATGCTCCCTAAAGTCATAGTTATGACTGGGACTTATCTATGTTGCATGGCACATAGTTTCCAATACATTTTTAAAAAATAGCAGGTTAACATGTACTCCGCTTTCAACTTTTAATTTCTAACTCTTTCCCCCACTACACAGCTAATGTGGAAACTTCTGTGAATTTCACAGTAAATAATAAATCTCACTTCAAGTGACAAATCAGCAGTAATTCTTCATAGTTTTCATAGTCAGCAAAAGCACAGAGTCATTCCAGAAGTCATGGTGATCACAGTGGGTTGTCATCTGTTGCTATGGCAACAGCCCTCACCAGGACGCATTCGTCTGCTGGCATTGATTAAGGGATACAAACTGAGCAGGATCCTAGTGATCAAAGTCCCCATCAAAAGTGTGTGTGTGAATAATGACACGTAACCGATGCCAGAGCCAGCAGGTACACAACAACTACAAAGGGAATAAAAGCTCCAGTTCCAATCTTTTTTGTTGTTGTTGTTGTTTTTTGTACCTCCTTTATCTTGTATTACAGTTACACAGGTTTGCTTGACACACAAATCAACCGTACCTCCAGCCCTTCTTTTTGATGATGTTTCCCATTATGACTTCAGCTCTGTAACAGACAGAGATTTTAATAATGACTCATGGAGAAAAGTGAATTATGGGTAATCTTGCTGATGCTGAGTCATACTCACTTTCCAGCAGCATACACCTCTGCGGTGTCAAAAAGGTTAACCCCACTCTCATATGCTATAGTCATCAGCTGCTCTGCCACCTGGAAGACACACACACACACATATAAAAATAGAGATAGAAGGGTCAACCTATATATGTTGCAGCCATCACAGTAAATGTATAATGCTTTTCTTTGCCATTTATTTTCACTCCAAATTTCTCAAATCTTATAAATCAGGGAGGCAAGGGTGGTGCTACTGGAAAATTTGAGAGAAATGAAAAATAGATTTTACAAAATAAAATCTTTTATTATATAAATACAATATTTTATATTATAATACAGAGCTGATTCAAGCATTCAACCATGTAGTTTGAAATAACTGAAATCATTTGGCAAAGTGATTTCAGTTATTTCAAATGTCCTTACAGCCGAAAACAGCAAAATAACTAAAACCCATAGTGACACCGACCAAGCAAATAAATATAGTAAACAACAGGACAAAAACCACAAAATATTTCCATGTTTTTGCAACAAAATTGTGTTTTACTATGTATGGAAAGCACATACTCTCACTCTCACTCTCCCGCTCTTTCTCTCCCTTACAAATGCACACATATAGTACAGACACACTCGCACACACAGACACATATATGTGCATGTGTTGTTAGCGCTACTCTGACCATTTTAACTGTAAAATAGTTTAGCAACTTAAAAGCTACTTGTCATTTAAGTGAGGTAATAATGCTTCGCGTCGTGGCTCCATCACCACCTCGGGTGTGCATTATTTTCTAATAATTCAATGGCCCATTGTCAATTATTCCTTACGTATTTTATTTTTTAATATATAGGAAATGAAAGGATGTGATGTGTAATTTGTGCTCTGCATTTATCCCATCCAAGTACACACACACAGCAGTGAGTAGTGAACACACAAGTTGGGGGTTCGGTGCCTTGCTTATGGGTCTCATCTCAGTTGTGGTATTGAGGGTGGAGTGCTGATTATTCACTCCCCCACCTACAATCCCTGCCAGTACCAAGACTCGAACCCATGACCTTTGGGTTACAAGCCCGGCTCTCTAACCATTAGGCCATAGAGTTGGTTAGAACTCACTGAATCTTTAAAATCTGAATCTTGTTCATTTTTTTTCATCATCATTTTTTTACATTTTAATAACTAACTCTAGTACAGTTATATTTTAATGAATATGTCTGGCTTATAACAGTGACATGTCTAAACAATCATGCTGTCTTTATAATGAAATATAATAATCTTTTTCTCAGAGTTTAAATGGTTCCTTGCACATGAAAATGCATTGTATTTCCAAGGGTGTCCTTGCAGAAGGGATTATCATAATTAAGGGCATTTGGCTTTAAAAAAAAAGATTGAAAACCCTTGAAATGACACTGAAATGAAAACCTTTAAATGTCATTATTTTAAATCATTAAAGGTAACATGCCATCATTACTTTCCAAAATCATTGCATGTAAGTGCCATTACTGTTATAAACCAGCTTCAGAAAATGTGTGGTGCTATTGCAAATTATAACAAGACCAGGTCAATCATTCCACATAAAAGAGAATTAAAATGAGATTTACACTTTTCAAAACATATGTGTCACTTGCATTTTTTATTGCCAGCCTTATTATATAAATCCTGTAGACAGTTAGCAGCTTCTTAAGCGTCTTTGGTAAGTCTCACAGTAGCTGTCAAAAGGCCATTAACCTTTTTTTTTTGTCAGTGTGTTTTGTTTTTCAGTGGGCTACAAGTGAATTTGCAGCAAAATCTGAAGGGTGAGTGTATGTTTGTGGGTGAATATGTTTGAGTATGTGTGCATATTTGCATAAGTATGGGTGTATGTGGGGGCTTATTTGATTGTTCTCCTGCCTACCGAGTCTCTCATGCTTTCTCAGGGCTAAATCACTTGATGAATCAGCATAAAAGGGGGCAAAAGTAAACCACTGGATAAAGGAATGAAAGCTTTTTTTCAAAAGTACAGAATATAGAAGAGTATGAGGTTTTAGATATTCACCTTAATTGTCAGTGCACGTTAATGTAACATTTAAGAGTGGTAATGTAAATGGGTTTGACTTTCTGTCCGCATGTGATATTCTTAGCTTTGTGATTTAAATGATGTTCCTCTTAAAGTTTTCTTATGGAACGCCACTGAAGAATCTCCAAATTCACTGTAATTAAACTTTTTTATTTTTTTCCCCGTCAAGTTCAACAAATCTCCCAGCTCATCAATAAAGAGCTACTGAGCCAAGAAGGTGACCCTCAGCAGAAAGAAAGAGAAGAAAGAGAGGATGAGCAATGGAAAAATGCCAAATACTTTCATGGAATATTAAAGATGAGGAAAGTTTAATGATCAAGAACATACTGTGATAAAGTTGCTGATATAGGTGGCAACAAGTCAAAGGCTACATTTAAACAGTAAGTGATTGGGATTGAAAACCATAAGTAACAGGTGTGACTCTCAAATTATCAAATTGTCCAGTGGATTGAATATTGTCTGTAATGTTTGAAAAAGTAGCAAAAAGTAACCACATTCTCAGGATACTTTGTATTGCATCTTTATGAGTTGGATTTTATTCTAAACTACAAAATGTCAGGTTGGTTTCAACCAAAAATAAATAAATAAATTAATTAATTAATTGATTGAATGATTGATTGATTGACTGATTGATTGATTCTCCTCTTAACAGAAGTTTTGGTCAAACAACATTGTTTTGATTTTTCGATTACCATTTAATTCATGCAGCACACATCATCTGAATTTGCTCTCAAAATTTGGTTTTGTTTCAGTTATGACTTCATAATCAAACTAATTAATTAGTCCTGTCTAATGAATGCATTAATTTACTGTGTTTAATAAGAAAAAAATTTAAATGGCAACCCAGTAATTCTTAGACTTCCCTGGCTACAGCTTTACGAGCCTCAAATTTTCCAGACTAACGGCCTGATCACACAATGGTCAGAGAATTGCCAGAGACCTTTCTTACATGCTGTGGAACCACAAACCCTTCAGGCAGCCACTGTCAAAATAGAGTCCCCCTCGGTGCCCAACCTGCCTTCAGAGTATGCTGATCTTGCAGAGGCATTCAGTAGGACCAAAGCCACCAAATTACCTCCCCATAGACCCAACTACAGTGCCATCAAGCTGCTTCCTGGTACAACCCCTCCTAAAGGCAGAATCTTCCCCTATCTCAGCCTGAATCAGAAGCCACGAGAGTCTACATCGAGGAGTTAGCCAAGGGTTTCATTCATCCCTTCACATCCTGAGTTCCGCTGAGTTCTTCTTTGTCAAGATGAAGGACAAAGGTCTCCTTCCTTGCATCGATTACAGAGGTCTGAATGAGATCACAGTCAAGTTTCAATGTCCCTTACCATTAGTACCAGCAGTAATTTAACAGATTCACACAGCCAAATATTTCACAAAACTGTATTTACGCAGTGCCTATAACCTAATCCGTATTCGAGAAGGGGATGAAAGGAAAATGGCCTACTCCACTGTGTCTGGGCACTACGAGTACCGGGTTATGCCATTCGGGCTGGTCAATAGTCCCTCCGTGTTTCAGGCCTTCATTAATGATGTCTTCCACAATATGCTCAACAGATTGGTCATAGTATCAATGCTATTTTCATTTACTCAGATTCCCTCGAGACACACATTCGTCATGTTCAAGCTGTCCTTCAGCATTTGATTACCAACCAATTGTATGCAAAAGCTGAGAAATGTGAATTCCACCAGACATCGATGACATTCCTTGGATATGTAATCAGCCCGGAGGGCGTGGCCATATACGATCACAGAGTGCAAGCAGTTTTGAATTGGCCTCAACCCACTATGGTGAAGGAGATGCAACGTTTTCTTGGGTTTGTTCATTTTTATAGATGTTTCATTAGAGACTTTAGTCCTATTGCAGCTCCGCTGATGTCCATGATTAAGAGGGGAGGGACTCGGTCTATCCTGATCACCGGCAGCCAAGAGTGCATTCCAGCACTTGAAAGAACAATTCACCACTGCACCCATCTTGCATCATCCAGACCCAGAACGTGACTTCATAATGGATAGATGTAGCCCCTTGAAAATGTAGGATTATAAATAAAAAAAACACTGGCAAAATGTGCTGTCAGGAAACAAAAGGAGCAGGCTAACCGACGCCGCCGACGTCCCAGTCCAGAGTATGCCCCTGGACAATGGGTTTAGCTCTCCACACATGACCTTCGTCTTTGGCTTCCCTGCTGAAAGTACAGTCCCAGGTATGCGGTTCCATTCAGAATAGTCAGACAAATCACTCCTGTGTCTTATCGTTTGGTTTTACCCCCACAATAAAGTATCTCACTCACCTTTCATGTCTCCCTGCTTAATCCAGCTGGTGTTCCGAGAAGGGCGGATGACCTAGAAGAGGCCTGGGACCAGGGACCCCTTCCCATCATCCTAGACAGTGAGGAGGCCTATCAGGTATAAGAAATCCTGTATTCTCGATGCTGGGGTAGAGTCCTTTAGTATCTCATGGACTGGGAGGGGTATGGACTGGAGGAACAGTCTTGGTTCAACTCGGAGTATATCCTCAACCCCTCACTCACTGCTGACTTCCATAGAACCCATCTGGATAAATCAGACCCTAGCCCTCGCAGAAGACCCCGGTGTCGTCAGCCTCCTCGTGTCAGGAGCCACTCACGAATCTGGCCTCTGTGGTTCCCCCTGATCGGCATTAGAGGGCACCATCACCGGAACACTAGCTTTCCAACAGACTTCATTTACCATAACCCTGTACCTGTCACTGATTACGAGCACACCTGTTGCTCACTCCCGGGACTATTTAAGCTTCTCTATTCCCCATGCTCATTGCAAAGTCTTGTTTTGCTCTGGCTGACATTTCTGAGCGTTCTCTTGTATTACTCCGTTGTATAACCGTTTTTGACCCTGGACTGTAACTTTTTTCAGAAATTCTTGCTGCCTGCCTCAGTCTCCTTGCTCCTTACCACCTAAATGCAAAGAATATTTTTATCAATGGTTTCTAGACTCTGGAAGCCATAGTTTACCTGCCTCAAAAATATATTGTTTTGGATTATCTGTAGTATTCCTTTTTTCAGTGAGGTAATCAAATAAAGCCCAAATATAATGGCTGATGTTCAAATCACAGCCCTGTGTGATCATCTGTACAAGAGAAACTAAGAGAAGGGCAGTTTTCACAGTCTGTAGTCTTGCATTTAGTACAAACGTCAACTATAGTTCATTTAACAGAAGCATCTTAACACTTCCTTTAATCCTCCTCCTACTACTTCCACACACTCTTACACTCCGAGAGTGTTACTCACACAAAGTGCTAACAAAGTCCTGATTCAGACGTTGCCCTCTAACACCCCAATGCCTTAGAGAAAGCAAATCCCTTACGACAGCAGAGAAACAAACTGCCCTGTCACTCTATGCTGGGAGTCCAGTCAGATCAACTCATCCGACAGGACGCTGAGTCATTCCGCAGCCAAGGGAAGGTTAAAACTGTGTGTGTGCACGTGTTTAGGACGGGATGATGATTCCAACATTTCATGTTCTATCTCTAGACAACCAGCAAAGAAAGGAAGGGGCTGTTTGACTGCAGAGACTGAGGACATTTTAACCCTTCCATCGATGCAGAAGGACAGTAGGCTGTTTTGTATAAACTTACATGCCCTCATAAGCAAATTATCATCCTCGGTTGTCCTCCAGTTTGACGTGACTGTTCCTTACACAACATCTGTGTCTGTGTGCTTGTATGTTTTACACAACTTCTAGAACAAAATGTCAGGGTCTCTTGCATCATGTGTCCTCACACACACACACACACACACACACACTACTTGCCATCTGTAGGCTTTTCTTTTCACTCTTGCTGTTATTTTCACTATGCTCTGATTTTAACAGTTTCATACTTTCATTGCTTCAGGTAAGTGCAGTGAAGAAAGCAGAACGATTCTCACTTACTTCATCTGAAATCTGTCCTCCAAATGTCACCCATGTGCCTGTAAATGAAAAAAGAAAAAGAATATTAAGCGTTTCTAAGTATGAATTGTGATATTTCTTGCAAAACACTTTGCAGTCTCATTTAATGACTGTTTGATTATTCATTTGAGAGCAAAAAGCAGGGAAAAAGAGAAAATCTGCTCATTTGTATTTTCTATATTGTCAGAATGATTCTCCACAAGGCTCTATGAACTATGCAATTAAGCAGTCAATTATTTCTCGACCCTCACGATTTTCATGTGTGGTGTGGCTGAACGTGTACAAATTACGGGTTGCCAAATATGAAATAATAATGCTGCAAATAACGGCCAGTTGTGCCATATTTAACTCAAAGAATCTTTAAAAAAGTAATTTTCCAGTGACATTAATATAAATGATGGCTTGCCACATAATGCTGTGGCAATTCCACATCTTATATATGATAATCTCAAACGTAAGCTGAAAAGATGTCATTACAATAATATATATATTTTTTAATTCAACATTTTACATTATTTTCAAACTGTGGTTTTTAATTCATATACAATTTTAATTAAATTATTATATTCCCTTTATGTTTGCTGTATATTAATTTTGGGAATTTAATGTGTAAATATATTTATAATTACAAGTTAACTAATATGATTAATTTCAATTAATCATCAAAAATTGTGACTAATTACATAATTGCTTAAAATCACAATAAAAAATGCCTACTCAATCACCATCTTAAATTAAATTTCAAATATTAAATATAAATGTAAAAAATGTAAATAAAAAGCAAAATATTTAAGTAACAAGGAAATGGGTGATACTTTGACCACTGTCAACGAATAACAAAAGACACTGTTAGCAATACGAAGAGATTGTGAAAAACATATACATTTTGTTAACAACTCAAATCCTTTTCAAAGTTTTAAAAGTGATCACACCTGTGAGTTTGCTCTTATATACTAAGATTATGTTGCTCTCTATTTCCCAAGTGCTAAAGGTCACATGCATATTAACTGTCTCAGTTCCTTTAATGCAAAATCTGCCATCTACTAAACTGTATCCACTTTTACATTTAACATTTACATTTCATTAGAATGGATCATTTATATTTATTTTTATACTCAACACCTTCAAAATATTTACTCCAGCCCAAATGTATTAAAAAGTGTGACATTTAAAAATGCCACAATCTCTCCTAAAGCACGATCAGGCTAATTACGGTGCCACTCCAACTGAATTATGGATCTGCTGTTTTTAGCCAGTTATGTGCTCCAGCAGTGGGAACCTACAGCGGAGAAGCTTTACCTATTTCTAACAGCTGCAGACTCAGAGAAAATACTACAAAGAGCTGTAAATCCAGGCCAGCAAAACAGAAGTTACAAACTCAGCCAACAGAGCTTATAAATGGCAGCTGCTGTCTGACTCAGAGATGTAATGTTGCTGTGGTTTGACAGTGGAGAAGACCCCGAATTTACGGCACATTGCTTATGAAGCACCAGGATATTGGGAAATGTTCTGCGCCTCTGAGGCTGTTTCACTATGAGTTTTAATGAGGGATGAAGATCTATTGTAGTGCAGGGAATTATCATAACTTTATTCCTGCCCACTGACTCACTGCTGCAGTGGGGTCAAGTAAAGCTGTCCTATATTTAATCGCACTCTTCTACAAAATGCTGCTGACATCAACAACCATCTTCCTATTTCCAGATGTCCCAATAGGTGGTTTTAGGAAAGCAAAGCAGTTACATATGGCATTTGTACTCCAGTGGAAACTTGGGGTGGCATTTCTATTTCAAACCAATGTGATTTACTTTCTTCAGTCAAACACAAAAGGAAATGGCTTGAAAAAAGGATGCAGAAGCACTATAAAATGATCTTACAAGTATCATAATAATCCAAATGACTTGGGTGCTATATTCTATAATATACAATAGCTTTGGATTATGTTTACATCATCATTATTTACTGATAATATGTTTTATTTACTGATAATATGTGATAAAATGTTTTTGGTCCTTGCAGAAGTCTAAAGTCAAACAAAGTAATTTCTCACAGGATAAGAATGATTACTTGTTCTACACAGTAAGAACAAAACCCCGCTACGATCACTTCTATCTAGCTTCCCTTAATCATGACGGTCAATGTCAGTAAATTAATTCACATAATTAAATACGTAGCTTTCGTTTCTATATTGTTTTTAACTTCAGTTGAGGGTAGAAATGTCACAATATGCAGATAAGAGGACAAGAAGAGGGGGAGAAGGCCAGTGGGTCAGTGACATTCAGGCACTGAGCTGATGGCAAGAGCGAAACTGTGAAAACAAGGGAGCAAGTTAACTCTCACTAGAAGCCAGATATATGACGGGCAAAGCAAACATGTAACTTATGGATAGGACTGACAGAGCTTTGAGCAATAAGAGTCTTTCACACAGAACAACTCCACATTTCACAAGCAGAGGCTGACAGGAAGACACATATAAATATATATTTGCACTTGCTTTTCAGAGTGCAGAAACATTTGAATAAAATACCTAATTTTATCCAAATAGATCCTGAATGAACTGCCTGCCCAGTTTGATTTCACATCCTTGACCTTGATACCAAACTCACAGCATTTATATTTGAACAGACTAGTTAAGTTTCATCCATCCGTTTTGGGCAGCATAAGGTCAGCATGACTGTGCAGAAACTCATTGTTAATGTTAAGCGTCCTCTTCCTCTCTCTCTCTCTCTCTCTTTCACTCTTCCTCTTCAGGCACATTATTATTTTGCTCCAACACACCGGATGTCTCAGCTTTAAAATGTTAATAGTCTGATGTTAACATTATTTGTCTGAATTTTTTTCTTTGTGCAGGTTGAATCATTTTGATGGGGTTTCAGATAAAGATTTTCCTGCGAGTTCCTTCAAACTGACCCTTAACAAATAAGGTGAGAATTTACTAGTGAAAACAGTCCAGAATTAAATACTGAGTATTGATTTTATTCATATTCACTGAAGGTGTGGCCACATTAGTGAAATTTCAGTGTCTGTGTAGAGATGTATAAAGCACAGCTCTAAAAGTCACTTTCAGACACAGAAGCTTTCTGTAGATCAACACGGTGAGTTTGAGTGACCAAGCAAAATCTGAAATTTCTTTTAATACGTTTTTGGTCCTCAGGATATGGACATAATTGTTTTGTAAATTGCTGACTAAATATATAATCTTATACGGACTGTTATCTGAATTAATCAATGTAATTGGAGTATCATGCATTTGGCTGAATGAAACATTTGGTCGGTTGACTGCATTTCATACGTCATGCCTGTGTATGTTGTTTCTCATCTAATTATCACAAGAACTCAGTCTGACGCCAAACACATTGATCGTAATCCTGCCGTGAATCAGTCTTGAGCATGACTCAGCTCCAGAATGCTACATCACATTCAAATCCCCTACTGTTAGGCAGATCCATATGCAGCTAATGTAGGCATATATATGGATTACTGTTTTATACTCCATTTTAGAAACCTCAGAACAGTGGTGGTCAACCTATTAGGTCCTGTCTCTTGGGACGGGGCGGGGGGTGGGGTTTCAATTTACCAACCTGCATAGACAGAGTGTGTAAAGCTTGTGTTAAAATGTTTTTATGTAGGATGTTCCTGTGGCTTAGTGGTAGAACATGGCGTTAGCAGCGCAAAAGGTTGTGGGTTTGATTCCCAGGGAATACACATAATGGTAAAAAATGTATAGCCTGAATGCACTGTAAGTTGCTTTGGATAAAAGTGTCTGCTTAATGCATAAATTATTATTATATGTGTCACGATCACAAGCTGGAGTGCCCATGAGCTCTATTCCCCTATGTGGATTGCACCCTGGTTTTTGGTTTGGATTATCTGTGTTTGTGGTTTAATAACTTTTGTGCATGCATTTGTATTCTCGCTCCTCCTTGTCCTGGCTCATACGTCACAGAATGACTGACCAAGATATGAATCCAGCAGCACAAATTATGTGTCAGGGAGATCGGGCCATCGAGGACTACGTGACCGACTTTGATGAGCTGGCACACTTGACTGGTATGAACGAGGTATGCC
Source organism: Sinocyclocheilus grahami (assembly GCF_001515645.1). Taxonomy (NCBI): domain Eukaryota; kingdom Metazoa; phylum Chordata; class Actinopteri; order Cypriniformes; family Cyprinidae; genus Sinocyclocheilus; species Sinocyclocheilus grahami. The sequence goes on from NW_015506744.1 coordinate 58,216, forward strand.
TGATGATATTTCTTTCATGGTGGGCTATCTGAACCGCTCAGCTCACTCATGCCTTTGCATTATCCTCACTGGACTATGGAGTTTTACATAGATCTGGCACTGCAACTGAGTGGCTCTGCATTCACTGTGGGTGTTGTGGAGGAGAAACGCAGCACTCCCACCGTAGCTCCCATTCCAGAGTCTCATCCCATCATGGCCGCCAGCTCTGAGTCCTTTTACAAGTTGGCTGCCAGCCCAGAGCCTCTTCACAAGATGGCCGCCAGTTCAGCGTGTCCAGTTATCATGGCCACCATGCCAGAGTCTCCAGCCATCATGGACACCACGCTAGAGTCTCCAGCCTTCATGGACACTACGCCACATTCTTCAGCCATCATGGACGCCACACCAGTGTTCCTGGCCATCATGAGCGATGCACTTGAAGCTAACAAGGCAGTGCCCAGGCAACTGAGACTGATCTCCAGTTTGGTGGACCCACCGCTGAGTTCAGCGGTCTTCAGCACTGGTTATCACAGAGACTGTTGCCCTATCCTCAGTGCCCCCTGTAATGGTGGAAGCCATCCTGTCTGTTTGGGCTACACACTGCTCTACTCCTCCTCCAGAGCCTGCTCCAGTCCATTAGTCCGCTTCTGAGCCCACTTCAGAGCCCGATCCAGCTCCTCTCAAGGTGGCGGCTTCCACTGCAGAACCTCCCAAGGTGGCAGTGTCCGCTTAAACTCCTTTCAAGGAAGTGACGCCCACTTATGAACTCCATGTCTACCCTGCCATGGTCAAGGAGACCATTTATGATTTCTCTGCCTGTCCTGTTATGGCCAAGGAGGCCATTTATGAACTCTTTGCCCATCCCGAATTCCTGCCCAGCCTCCCTCTCCCACCTCCTCTCCTCAGCTACCTCTCTTCCTTGTCCCGAATTCTGCTGGTTCCTGTCTGTCCCTCAGCTCATCCTCTGTGTGAGGTAAGCTGCATACTTCCAGTCTCCAGCTACATCATGGTTGGAGGATCCCTGTTCTCTGCCTCCAGCCACTGAGACCCAGATTCCACATCGGCCCTTTGACCCATTGGCTCCGCCTTGGCTCCTGGCTCCCTCGTCTCCACCGTGGCCTGTCAGCCCACCAGCTCCACCAGGCTCCCTCATCCCTCCGGCTCCACCTTGGTCGATCGTCCACCTGCCTACGCTTCTGGACTACATTCCTCTGGTTTTGCCTCATCCCTTCATCCTTCTGGCTCCTTTGGAATCCTCCCTCCCCCCGGCTCCACCTTAGTCCTCTGTAACTCTGGCTCCACCACGGTCTTCTGGAGCCTTTGTACCCCCCGTATCCTCAGTGTTACCTTGGCTCTGCGGCTCTCCATCTCTGCTTTGGGCTCCTCTTCCACCGGCTCCGTCTCCATCAGTCTGCCCCCTGGTGTCGCCAGCCCTTCTTTCAACATGGCTCCTCCCTCCATCGACTCCACTGTGGGCCGCCATCATGGCTGTGGTCTGTACTCCACTCTGGCGACTTCGCCCTGGCTTCCTGCTCCACTGGCTCTGCCTCAGTCTTGAGGTCCTCCACTACATATACCTAGCCCTCCGTCCCTCCTCCTGTTCCACCTCTGCTCCATCACCCTCCTGGACTGTGTTGTTTTTGGAGTGTCTGGAAGCCATTCTTTAGGAGGGGGACTATGTCACTATCACCAGCTGGAGTGCCCATGAGCTCCACCAGAGGGCACTGCTTACTACTTCTTTGCCATTCCATCATGAACTACATTTCCCATAAATCTTTGCTTGGACTCATTGTTGTGTGATCACTTCCACCTGTCTGTCATAAGCTTGTTTAGGTCTGTGTATATAAGGTATGTGCTTGAGTTGTTGTTTGTCAGTTGTTGTTCCTGTATGTGTGTTTCAGGTTGATTGCTCTCCCTTGCCTTCTCTGAGTGGATTATGTTCCTGATTCCCCTATGTGGATTGCACCCTGGTTCTTGGTTTGGATTATCTGTGTTTGTGGTTTAATTAACTTTTGAGCTTGCATTTGGATTCTCGCTCCTCCTTGTCCTGGCTCATACGTTACAATATGAACCAGTTTGAAGGGGAATTCTGTAGCTGCTTAGGGAAAATGCTGTTCAATACTGCTAGTGCAGGATCAATTTCCACAACACCATTTATAGCACACACTGTAAAAATGTCTTCATTTCTGAAATTTTAAATAGGGATGTGCCAATACTGTGCTCATCTACTCGTACTCATTAAAATGCTCTGTTACAAAAAACTGATACCACACAGCATGTGAACAGTGCTGTGTCCAGACAAAGAAACACAGACAACAGAACAACAGAGAGTAGAACAGAGTTATTAGAGAATACGGATGTCTATGAAGTACATGTATGTAATTAAATATATTGTTAAACATTCAATATTCACCTTGAATAGCTGATGTGCACAAGCTGTTAAGCAAAGCACGCTTAGCACATGCATTGTTTAGATTACAACTAAATTGTAAATATAAAACACAAAAATGATAGTGGAATTCACTATAAACAACATTTATTTTAACCTCAAGCCTATAGAAATTGTGTATGTGCATTGTGTATGTTTTGCTTCCTTGATGTCAGTTGCATTATATGAGTCACTTTGGAATATAAGTCGCAGCACGTTTCAGATGATAAAAAATGCAACTTATATTTGAGTAAATATGATCATCACTGTTACAAGATTTATGTATAACAAGTGGTTACATTATTGCAGGAAAACGTCTTGTGATTACACTACTGACCCGCTGCAATAGAGCAGCTCTAATGTGCTATTAAATTAAAGGTGAAATACTGTGGGCCACAATAAAATGAACAGTGAAATTAGCAAAAGCTTGTACAATACATTTTAGCGGGCATAATTAAGTGTGAAAATAACTGAAGGGAATATCTGTTTGCTAAATGAAGCCAGCTAAGATTCTTTTTTTTCTGTACCTTTCTTTATTTAAAAGTATTGTCATGGGTAGGGATAAAGCACACGGTGAAGGGGTAATCAAAAATAGAGATAATTATATAGATAATAATAGATAATTCTATTAAAGTCTCAATGAGAACGAGAAACAGATTAATGGGGACACAGAAAATGAACCAAAATAGAACAGAAACGGGGGGGGGGGGGGGGGGGTTTTAAACCATAAAGGCTGATATTAAGCAACATGCAAACTTTGCGCAAGAGTTATGCCAGTGAATGTCTTAACCTCAGTCAATTATACATAGTGAAATTAACGGCATATGAAAACTGACGGCGCTTTCGGCATCTGACACTGCATTAAAGGGGTCATATGATGCCATTTCAAGTTTTCCTTTCTCTTTGGAGTGTTACAAGCTGATTGTGCATAGATAAGATCCCTGAAGTTGCAAAGACTAAAGTCTCAAAACCAAAGAGATATTCTTTATCGAAGTTAAGACTCTGCCACGCCCCCCTAAAACGGCTCGTTCTAACACGCCCCCACATATCTACCTCACAATGTGGAAATATTAGCAAAATGCCGCCCAAATGTGCACACAAAGAAAGAAGGCGTGGTTTCAGTAACCGCAGTTAGTGTTGAAGCAGCCATGTCAGGGAGACGCTGTGTTTCTAGGCAAAAGCAAAATCACTTTATTTGGCCTTCCAGAAGTAGATGCATTTAGGAATCTTTAAGATTACTTACAACAGAACAGCAATGCATTTTATGGACGACCGTTTCGTGAACCTAGGAGAGGAGGTAATTCTGACTTTGCTATGACAATCTGGCGCTTCTGAATCAGCTACTGTTTCGTTATTAGTTTAAGTATTTGCTATTGACTGTTCAAATGCGGAGTTTTGCGCATCGTGTGTGTGTGTGGTGTTTTTTGAACATTAAAGCATGTCAACATATTCTGTTACACCAAATACACAAAATAATGATCTTTAAAAAAGCATCATATAACCCCTTTAACGGCGCTATTCTATCAGAGACGACGAATCTACTTCAACATGTGCTGAAAACGGCATATAACTTTCTTGAATTATTCCATTAATATTTCTCTTGTGGCCCATACATAGTGAAAAAAAGATAAATGTATTTTGCGTTAAACAGGTTGTTTTTGAAAGCGGCTAATTAACTAGAAATCTCGCACATTCACAGAAACGGCGTACTTCTGCGTTGAAAAATAAAGTGGATAGATTAATAGACCTGTTTAAAGACCTGTTAATAAACATTTTCAATGAGGAGTAAGCTAATAGCCTGACATTTTATTATCCTCATATAGCGCATCAGTTATCCGCTATGAAATTATTGCGGGGCAAATTAATTGTAATTTAATAATAAAAGTAACCTAATAATAATAATAGGCCTAATAAAAAGAAGAATGTAACCAGCCTACATTAACTGGAAATGCCATATCCTCTTAATATTGCCAATATTCTATGCTTTTGACAATATGGATTTGTATAGTCAACACATGATACAACACAACCCAGCAACCCCCTGAACAAATCTTAATCAGTATCTACTCAGTATTTATCTTTCAATACATAAATATGAAGATATATTTACTTATTGAGCACTATTAATATATTTTTAATTTTTTTGCTATTTAAACGTTTAACTATTGCTTTCAGAAAAATTTATGAAAATTTAGTGAGATTAATGCTTTAATAAAGCAAGAACACCTGGGTTATGAAATTTAAAGAGAATCATTTTTATTATTATCATCAATAATAATACAGAATAATCTATTTTCTGGGATGTCATGTTTTATTCCTGATTAAAAAGCAAAAAAGCATAAACAAATTATTGAATAAAGATATGGGGCCCTATGCAACCGCTTATTTTGCTTATTAGGTCAGGCCGGCTCTGCTACATCCCTTAGTAACCTGTAAGGGGATCTAACTCTTCCCTCTCTAAAACCAAAGAGAGAGAGAGAGAGAGAGAGAGAGAGAGAGAGAGATTGCTGTACTGCACTTCAAGTCCATCTGCTTAACCTTAGCCTGAGGGACTTGATTACAAAAGCAGCAGAATGACAAAACTTTTATGGTGATGAAATTCTGAGGTGTTTACAGAAATAAACGTTTCTTAGCCTCTGAAACTTTTTCATGAGTGACGTTTTGAGGTGAGTAGACTTTCTCCTCAGGGTGTGGGGAATGATCCAAAGGCAAATGTAGGAAAGAATTAAAAGATGTTTGTGTACACACAAAGGCACACACATACACACAGTGATCGTATTCCTTAGAGAAAGAACTTGAATTTACTTTACAAACCACTTACAATGCAGATATAATCAATGAGCTGATGGCAACAAAGAAAAAATAAGCTGGGAAAAGTGAAAGAGAAACGCTGAGAGAAATATGGAGAATTGGCTAACTTCTTTGTTCTCATTTCTGCCCATCACATTAGCTTTGATTGCACTACTTTAGAGAATTGCTAATATCCCTAAGTCTGTTTTGTGCTCAAAAAGGCCTACTACTACATCTCGCATATCTAAACATGATCAATGATGTGCTCACCCAGCTGACCTGGGGTGTATTTCCCCGTAGAATGATGTAACTTGGTTCTTAAAGGGATAGCTCAGCCAAAAATGAAAATTATGATATCATTAACTCCTCAAGTTGTTCCAAAACTGTACGAATTTCTTTCTTCTGCTGAACATAAAAAAATGAAGAATAAATGATGGAATATCCCATTCCATACTATGGGGAAATAAAGCTAGCTACTGTCAACTCTTTGGTTAACAAAATTTTTCAAAATATCTTCTTTTATGCTCAAAAGAAGAAAGAAACTCTTACAGGTTTGGAAAAATTTGAGGGTGAGTAAATGATAGCAGAATTATCATTTTTGGGTGAACTATCTCTTTAATCACTGTAGTACCATGCGTCATTGGAGATATTGACTAGCTAGTCACGACTGTTTGCCGAAACAGTAAAATGGTCGCACAGCTGTCATTTGAACTGCATTGGTTATAGCACCTTTGACAATGCCAATTATTATAGTTCATTTTCATGAACAACAGAAAACTGTTCATTTAAAAAAAAACAAAAAAAACATGCAATTAGTGTACACTTCACTCTAGTATACAATCATATTATAGTATACATAGTATACAAGCGGCTTTCTTCACAACAAGATTCTGCTGTAACGAACATTTTCGCACTATTTTACCAGTCTTTTTTTGTTTTATTTGATATTTGATTCATTGCAGTTCCCCTATTATATCATGAATGCACAGGCACACTCTTCAAAAATGGTGCTGATTGTTGATACTAAATTATACAGAATGAAATGTGTATATCTTTTTAAATGGAATGAAGGATACAGAATGTACTGCAGTTTAGCTTGTTCACTGTGACCAAAAGACCAAAAGAAATGTTGAAGAAATGAGAAACTATTCTTCTAACCACAGGTCAAGATCTGTAGTGCCAACTACATAAATTTGCAATGCTGTTTGCAAATGTTCATAGGAACTATGGTTTCAAGACACACAGAATCATTGAACTAACAATTGAATGTGCATAGTTAGCTTACTATGCCTATGGGAAATGCACCCATTTAGTCCACCGAGAAAACTTTTCCAGGGTTTGAAAGAGATTACAGAACTTTCAGTTCAATGCCAGTAAATCACATTTTCTCTGGATTAAGAGAAATTACCTAAGAACCTCTTTTTGCGTGTATGTTTTTAATAACATGCTCTACTGGCTTGTCTGATCTGCTCTGCAGAGTCGTGGAGAATTGTGAGAAGCTGTCGTGTGTTGAGGTGTTCTCCTGCTTTGCCTAATGCAGTTTGGCAGGATCCGCTGCGGGCAGCCATCTCTGAGCAAGCTCCCTGCCTAAACATTGGTGTAGCACCACCCGTTTTGCACTTGTGGCATTATGGGAGATAGCCAGTTGGCAGCATGCTGACCTTTGCATGAGACAGCATCCTGGGCGGCTGCTCTCAATTTTGCTCATACAAAAATTCTTCTAGACTAATACCTCTGCCAACTCCAACTATCATCCTTATCCAAAGGATCTTTTCCTGTAACACAACTTTTTTGGCTTGTGACAGTTCATATGTAGTTCCACATCTACTTGCTTGAAATTGAAGTTACCTTTAAAGAAGCTCTGTGAAGATAGATAATTTAAAGAAGTTAAATACTCTCAAACTACCATGATACGTGAAGCGGTTCATACAGATTTGCGGATCAAATTAATGATTCACCAATAAATTTTTTAAATGCCTTTACAAAAGTCCCTGCATCTTCAAAATATTTAGTTAAATGTTACTGTCAAATTTTACTGTCATATATTTTTACTCCGTTATATAAACTACTGTTATCTAAGTTTCTGAGTTAATTTATTGTAAATTAATCAAAAAAATCATTTTTAATGAAAAGATATCACCCACTAATTGTATATTTTTGTCAGCAACTTTTTGTTAGTGTAGCTAAATACATTTTCATAAGAGTAGCTTGTACTTTAAAATACTGATGTTTGTGTAAAAAAAGGAAAAAACACATAGACAGATTTATATAAGTCTATAGTCTTTCGTTGAATAAGACTGAGGTGAGTCTCCTCCTGTGTTCTCCAAACAAACCCACACAGTCTTTCTGCTGCACACTTAACCTGCCTCTTTCTATATTTAACTCATTATGTTCCTTCTCTGCAAGAGTCAGATATCCTTCTCTCTTTCTCTAGTGTTTAGAGTTAGAGTTACATAAAAGATTCTTCACTTGTTGTGGAGGCAGACGTGACGGCACTATCACCTCAACCTGTCTGGTGTGCTCTGTGATAAATACAGATGTGAAACAGCACATGAGCCATTAATTTGATATAACTATCATGCACTTTATATTGTTGAAAAATGATATTTGGACATTCTAGTACAAAACCCCAGTGCTGTTCTCATTCAAATACAATCTGCATGTTTTTGCTGTTCACAACCGAATTCAGGTTAAATTGAGCAATTTTCTGTTAGTCATCTCAGATACAATTCACTTGAATTCACTTTACACAAAATAGCTTCAGTAATAGGAATGCAATTATAAAGTGAAGAGCTTTTGACTTCATATTCATTCGTGTTCTGTAGTGGATTTCTTAGAAACAAAGAGGATAGGATGATTTAAACCAATGCTTCTCAAATGGTTTCACTTCAGGACCCAGATGATTAACATCAGACATCACATGGAGCCCCAAAACAGTACTGAAATTGTTTATCATATGAAAAAAGTGTTCTTTTAATGTTACAAAACAAAACAAAAAGAAAAAATGGACAGATTTATTATTCTGATAATTTCAGAAACAATGTTTATCATTGTTGAAACTTAACCCATATTTAATATGGTATTGGTCATATTTTCTTTGACTTTGCATTGTTTCAGGGGCGTAAATTTCCTCTAATAGTTGGAGGGGGGACAATAAACATAACATTTCTCAAGAGCAATTTTTGAAGGGGACACAAATAATACAACTAAAATTGTACTTGTAAGGACAAGCATACACAGCTTTACTACTATTAGTGCAACAGGGAGACCGTGCCAAATTAGACAACTTCAAGCTGTTGTGGTCGCGCCGAGACAGCGCTCGTGTCCGTTGTAGACATTACTATCCATCAAGCAGGTAACATTATTATTGCTAACATCGAACAATAGTAATACATTGGCATCATCTGTATTAAAGAGAAATGAATCACTTCATCCGATGTTTAAGTGAATAAAATAGCCTTGACTGTCGAGTTCCACAACTGTTGACTTTGTGCTAAAATTTGCATTCACATCACGTTATTGGGATTGCTTCAACCCGCGGCAACAGTGTTAAAGTAGCCCAGTTCCTTGGGAAAACCATGGACTCGGCAAGTGAGGTGATGTAAAAGAGGAAAGCAGGCATTTGGATCAAAGCACTGTGAGGCAAGGGAGGGGGAGACTCAAAATGTTTATAAACTTAAAACGCATTTTTGCCCCGTTTGCATTGTTTTACCACTTACAAAGTTATTTAAAGTATAAAACATTGTTATTTACAATACACAGCATGGTTTTTAATCATATTTTTAGGGGGGACAACCGTCAGATGGGTGGGTCCTGGTCCCCCCGACACCCTCTGGATTTCCGCCTAGGTAGTCAATGTTTTTTGAAAATAAAAATATGTTCAGCAACCTGTCTCTGTTGGAATCTGCCTAATTTGGCTAGTTTCCACCAAATGACAGACTGAATATTTGGAATTGTTTCTTCTCAGTGAAACTTTTGCATCTGTTCATCCATTCATGAATCTTTCAGTGGCCCTTTCTGCAGGACAAGTTACATCATGAGCATGCCACTTATTTATTTACTCAACTGATTCATGAGTCGTCATGAATAAACAATTGTTTCTTCTAAATGAATCATTTGAATCTGTTTTTTTTTTTATCAGATTTGTTCACCGATTCATTCAGGGACTCTTTCTGCAGGACAGCTTACATTAATACGTGTGTCACTGATTCAATTACCCAACTGATTTGTAAAAAAAGAAAAAACAGTCTGCCACTTTATATTTTTATTAAAATGTGCATTCCTACAAGTCTACTAAGCAGCAATGTTTTTCCTGTTGTCTGTGACACTATCAAAAAAGCCTGTCACCCACCAGTTGTGAACCACTATTGTATAGGAGCATACAGTATAGTTTTATTTTGGGCTCTGTCACTTTTTTATTTCCAGACAGGTAGGAGAGAGAGAGAGAGAGAGAGAGAGAGAGAGAGAGAGAGAGAGAAGAATGGGATCATGACCAGACAGAGGCCAGATTCAAACCTGTGTCTCCTATATGAGCATCGCTTTCCGAGCTATTTATCTTTCTGTATATTTTTATATTTAGTAACATGCTTACACTGTAGTGCTCATATTTTAAAAGACACACACAAGCATATGGAGTGCCTGTAGCGTTGGCCTGTCTCACTCTGAAAGCTGAGTCTGCCGTTTCTCATCTCGGCGGTACCGAAGCTGACTGGCCAACTCCAGTTACTGAAGTTCAGCTTTTGTAATTGCGTTCATATATCCCACTGTTCAAGTCCCAGCCCTCCTTTCCTAGATATCAAGAGCCAGATTGCGTGTGTGTGTGTGTGTGTTTGTGAAAGAGGGAAAATGCTAGAGAGAGTCAGCATAGTGTCATGATTAATGAGCTGTTAAACAGAACTGAACTCTGCAAAAACTATCTCTGCTGCTATCTGCTGATTTACTGCACCAAAAACATACAGCATATGGACAGGCATTTTCTGATATAATGTAATACTCACCCAGACCGAGGCATGATACTCTCAATCCAGATTTCCCAAGGTTCCTATACAGACAGGAATAGAGAAAGGAGGGAGAGAAAAGGAAACATTTATATTAGATTGGACATTGGTGTCCTTCTGGCTCAGGCTTCATGGAGCTAAACAGTATTTCTCAATGTAGATTCTAGCTGAAACATAAAACATGCACAAATGCAAACAAGTCAACAAAAGTATGTCAGAATTTATAACACAATGTAAATATACATTCTCAGCATTATGCTCAACTGTCTCTTTCAGATCAACTAGTGTTGTCTGAGAAAATGTGTTAGTTTTAACCAGTGTTAATCTAGAGCTGCATGAGATGAAGCTGAACCGTGAATGAAAACCAGTAAACTATCTTTGCTGGCAGGTTAATTATTATTTTAGTATGGAGACATATTATAGTTTTTTATTAATGTTTTTAATATTTTTTGTTACTTTTATACATACCATTTTAATCTCTGAGCTGCATTAAACAGTGTGACAACTAAATGTCACTTCAGATGCAACTTGTTTCCTCTGCATTGTAAAGATTAATTTCGTTGATATTTATACCATTTGTTTGGTAACAGCAAGAAGAAGAAAAAAAGGTTCCCTATCGATCTACAGTACTGAAACTGGGTCCAGAAAGTCATTCATCAAAGCTTTTTTCTTTTTTTAGTACATTAATATTAGTTAATGAATTAGGTATCATGAATAGCAACTGTTGCAAAATTTTATAATCTAGGTAGATGTTCAAAATTCTTAATTTTAACAAAATATGCAGGACTGTAAAAAACAAACACACACACACACAATATTTTACACAATATTGCAATATATTTTTTCCATTTAGTACTGGCCTGAATATACATTCAACAAGGATGCAACTGATCAAAAGTGACAAAGACATTTATAATGTTACGAAAGATATATTTCAGGTATATTTCAAATAAGTGCATTTCTTTTGACATTTTTATTTACCAAATAATCCTGAAAAAAAGTATCTTGGTTTCCACAAAAATATTGAGCAGTAACAACTATTTTCAGCATCGATAATGATAAGAACCATTATTAATAATTGAATAATTGGATTTTTGATCAATAAATGCAGCCTTGGTGAGCATAGGATACTTCACGGCAATACTAAAAAAAAAAAAAAAATACAAAATATATATTGATTGATTGAGTTATTGAATATTGTTAGTGCACATGGAGTTGTGAACTGTTAATCTCTGGGGTGAATTTGTATTTTGTAAACGTTATGCAGCACCGCAGAAGAATGCTATCTATCATTGAAACAGTGAGAGGACAAAAAAAAAAGATCGGGTTCCAGTCAGATTGAGAAAGACGTTTAAGATTACATTAAGGGGGCTGCTCAAAATAAGCTGCACCAAAGACAAATGGAGCATTGCACACTGCAGAAAAACAGAGGAGCATGACCACAACAGTGGCACAGCTCAAGGAAACGAGTTCTAGTGTTGTAGGGGACAGACACACACACACACACATAGTTTGTCTCAAGTTAAAGTGAGGGTGTTTAATCCTGAGAGTGAGATAGAGGTGCTAAAATCAGTAGACAATGACAGAGTTTAAACAATGTAATTAATCATCATAATCATGCTAATCATCGCTCCTGCAGGCCGTGTGGTCAGTGGCTCTCAGGGGATTTGAGAAGTTACTGCACCAGCAGCTCCTTTCAGCAGACTTGCACTGATCACTCACATGTTTCTCAATGAATAATTAAGGGAGTAAAGCAGATGTATTGTTCTGATGTCAAACAGCATTAGAAAGTATTGTATAGCACAGTCAGGGCCGGTCCTAGCATTTTGCCTAAGCAGATATTCAAAAGAGTGCCTCTCCCCCCCATAACCACCCCCAATCCCCCATCATACTCAACTTACACTGACACCTTATTGTAAAGCAATGTTATGTTTTGTATCATTGAGGTACTATTATAGTTTTTAATATTTTGGAATTTTTTTTTGTTATATATACTGTATTTTCTGCTGTCATATTCATTTTAATTGAATATTAGTAATTTTATTGTTTTTGTTGTTTTTATTAGTTTTTTTTTTTTAAATGTCTATATGGTTATTACATTTTTTTTCAGTTTTAGTTTTAGTTATTTTAGAACCTCAAGATAAACTAAATGATAATGGGAAATGTAGCCTTGTCAACTAGCTAAAATAAAACAGTTTTTATTTTATTTCAAGTCACACAATTTTTTGATATATATATATATTTTTTTTATTTTTTTATTTTAGTTAACTATAATATCTAAATATAATGTTGTAAAAATCAGTGTCTACTCAGTATTTATCTTTCAGTATATAAATATGATATATTTATGTATTGAGGATATGTTTACTTTTTGAGCACTGTTAACAATTTTTCAACTATTTAAAAGTTTAACCATTGCTTTTAGAAAAATGCATGTAAAACACCTGGATTGTGAAAATTAAAGAGAATAATTTATTTATTATTATTATCATCATCAATAATAATACAGAATAATCTATTTTATAGGCTGGCATGTTTTATCCCTGATTAAAATGCAAAAAAAATGTATAAGTGTAAACAAATGTTATAATAAAGATATGCAGGGGTGCACATACGTTTTTCAGACTGGTTCTTCATGGAGATTTGGTTTGGTGCTCACACTGCACCAGTGTGACTCATTAAATATAGCTATATAAAAAAAAATAATAGTGATAATAGTATTATTGAACTTTATTTATTTTGTATGTTTAAATAAAATAATAAGCAAAATAACAAATAGAGTGTGGTAATACTATTGTATTTTAAAATAAATGTATTCAATAAAAATACAATTATATTATAGTACACTTAAAAATACAATGCTAGTATTTCAATTTAAAAAAAATGATATAAATTTTCAGCATTTTCCAACCTAAAATCATCAAGCTTTTATTTGGGCGTAAGTATATGCGCTGCTGAGTGAAGCACCTAAGTGAAGCGCGTCAGTGAATGAAATGTCACATTTTTGCATTTTGCTCTAAAACCGGCAGTGTATAGCCTAGATTTATACTTTCAGTTTGAATGGAAATCTTATACAGTATTACAGTTAGTCAATCTTAAAATGGTGATTGTACATTAACAGCTGTCAATCATGTCGGCGCGCAAATGAGCGGTCTGAACTTATTTACAAAGCGCATTTTTTATTTTGGTCATGCATGCGCATCACTTATGTGCACCACTGAAGATATGGCTAATTCACATAATTGACGTTATTTGATAAACAGCAAAGTGAATAAAAAAAAAATTCTGAATGGCTGCTTGAAAACATATAAATTAACATATTAAAAAAATTGTCCGAACTTTTACGCAGCAAAGGCACAGTGCTGTAAAACTTAACTGGTGGTTGGAAAAGTCAGCATAAAATGAAAATGTACTTTTTGTATCTAAAAAAAGTAACAAATATAAAGACAATTCTGTCTGAAACTCTTATTATCTGATGCAATTTTGCTTCTACACTGTAAAATCCAATAGTTTACCTTACTTAGATTTAGTTTGTAATAAATAGGTTACTTTTAGAAAGTGACCTCTCTTCTAATTAAAGCATTAGTGCATTAATTGAGTGTGTTCATTAATCAACTTTATCAAAAACTTTTTTATAAAGACCCTGAGATGCTTTTTTTTTGGGGTTATATAATTCTTAAATCATGTGTGGTAACATGCTGAAGTCACACACAGACTTAAACATTCAGCACGTGAACCCCAACAATGGTAACAATTCAATTTAATTTATTTTCATTACTTGTAACAATAGCCATTTTATTTGCTCTTTTTGTTGTGCTGCTACTGACACAAGACAGCAAATAAAATTGTCAAATAAAATCAACAACTGTAAAACAAAGCAACTGTATAATTTATTCATACCGCAATGCACTCTGGGAGTCAGTGAGTCGCTATACTAAGTCATGAGTAAACCTAAATGAAAGTGTCAAGTACCCCCTACAGTTCTTTTTTAGTTACTAGAACTCTCGTGTAAGTAAACTATACTAACTAAGCATCTGTCAGTACAACATACTATTGCTATTTCACTTTACTTAGTTTTTTCAAGGCAATCGGTTTGCATGCTTTTTTTTAAGTAAGCCCAACTAATTAGATTTTACAGTGTAAGCAAATGCACTTTATTTATTTCAGTGAAGGGAAATCTTAATGCTTCAGCATACTATGACATTTTGGACAATGCTATGCTTCCACCACTGTGGGAACAGTTTGGTGAAGGCACTTTTCTATTCCAGCATGACTGTGCCCCAGTGCAGAAAGCAAGGTCTATAAAAATATGGTTGGATGAGTTTGGTGTGGAAGAAAGCCCCATAGAACACCTTTGGGATGAACTGGAACGGAGATTGCAAGCCAGGCCTTCTCGTTCAACATCAATGCCTGACCTCGCAAATGCACTACTGGATAGTTGAGCAAAACTTCCCACAGAACTACAGAACTGAAAAATCTTGTGGAAAGCCTTCCCAGAACAGTGTATGCTGTTATAGCTGCAAACAGAGGGGGCCAACGCTATATTAATGTTTATGTAGTTAGAATGCAATGTCATTAAAAGTCCCTGTTGGTGTAATGGCCAGTTGTCCCAATACTTTTGTCCATATAGTGTATATTCTATTTAATAACACTAACCGTGTAATTAATTAATGTATTTATTAAAACCAAGTATAAATTTCCTCAATTTGGTGTTTTCTACAGATTTTTACATTTATTCAAAAATAATAACTAATGAAAAACCAAAAATAAAAAACTCACCGATTTTCAAGTCATTTCAAGTTCGATTTTGACATGATATAAAGTGGTGATATCTAAGTGAGTGAGTTGTTTACTCTGTTTTTAATTAGTCTTTACAGTAGCACCATTATTTATTCATGAAGACCGATTTGCAGATACAGAACATGCACAAAAACAAGAGGCGGGATTTATCACATGAACAGTGTAATAGGCCTATCATATCAAGGCATTGCCTCTTCTCACGTGGCTTTTCCCCATTCATTCTCAATTACCCCCATCAAAAACACAACATGCAAAGTGTGCTGAAGGGATGATGTAATTCTGTAGGCCAAAACCCAGAGACATGTTGACATTTTAGCACTTTCGGTTCCATCATACTGAAGTCAATGTTTTTTTTGTTATCACATACAGTAATGTGATTTTTTTTTTAAGCTTTTACTTGTCTTGAAAAAGGTGGTTGCTTACAAGTGGCTAAATGGGACTACAGAGGTTATCGGGGACATTAAACAATACACTGAACAAGTAAACTCATCTACTTACTAGTCTGCTTTCACAGCCTCATTGTGTTTATAAGCATGCTTTTGCAAACTATTCCAATTCAGACTTTCAAGGAAAAAGGCTTTTTTAAAATAAAAACTGAAAGAGATGTTGGAAGCTTAATGGTGGTGATGTTGAAGTCATGAGAACGTGGTGTAGTTTGTTTACAGTATATGCCATTTAGGCTTCAAAATGTATAAATGTGTTAATTTTGTGAAGATTATGAACAAAATGTGTAAGTATCATAAACTTGTGTTGATCACATAGCTTATTTTCTGCAATGATCCATTCCTAGAGGGTTTTTGTTGAGGGAACCAGGGTGATGCTAACTTCCAGGTTCGCCTACAAAAACACATTTTCACTGCAGGACTTAGGGATCCTATTAAAACTCAACTCATTGTAACTTCACTTGCTGGTGTCACTTTTGGACACTGTCAAATTAGTGGTTTATAAACTATTTAAACTCATATTTTTGTAATATTTGCATTGTTTTATTTTTGTACTGTGATTTATTTTCTCATCCAATTTATTTGAGGAGGCACTCCCTCCCCCAAACAAAATCAAAGACTTTTACAGCAGGCAGAGACCAAGATTCACTCATTACTTACAGTAGACTACAGTCAGTTCAAAGAGTGTACTGTAACCATGCTCTCCCGGCTGCTTTTCTGATAAGGCTGTGTATATGTGTGTGTGGTTTATGAGGACACAAATTTGTATAATGACATGGGTATGACACAGGTATTACAATATGAAGGTGGTTTATGAGGACACTACCTGTGTCCCCGTAATTCAAAAGACTTTAAAAACATACTAAATTGTGTTTTTTTTTTAATCTAAAAATGCACAAAGTTTCCTGTGAGGGGTAGGTTTAGGTGTAGGGTTAGTGTAGGGCGATAGAAAATACAGTTTGTACAGTATAAAAACCATGACGCCTATGAGTCCCCATAAACCACCAATACCAACTTCTCTAATCTTTTTGTATTCTATCTATTTGTTTTCTTTTTATTTATTATACAATTAACAAAAGCAAAAAAGGGCCTCTAACACTAGCTTGCTCTATTCTTTTTCTATTCTATATGTTTTATTTTTATGTATTATATCATATTAAAAAAACCTGCTACATGTACAGCGTTAAGCTAACTGAGACTTGTTATAGCACTTGCATATTATTGCTCTCTTGTTGATTTTGATTGCTCCCATTGTCCTCATTTGTAAGTCGCTTTGGATAAAAGCGTCTGCTAAATGATTAATATATCAAATGTGTGTGTGTGTGTGTGTGTGTGTGTGCATGTAGATGGCATAAAATTTAGTTGGAAGCTGAACTGTCATGATTACTTTAGAAAACATAACCCATAATCTGAGAAGAACAGAGTGAATCAGACTCATGCAGTATTCATGGAGCAATAATCAGAGAACAGCTCTCTTGCCCATTGTCTCTACTATCTGTCATAATAAAGTAATGTGGTATAATATGATGGTGTAAAGTGGAGATGTGAATTGGGTCAATGTGATCATGACCTCTGGTGATTTTGAGACCCCAGGTGCATCATCTGGAAGCAGCCTGAATGCACATGTGCATATAAGTACGCTATCTGCTTATGTGCTTTAGTATCTGTTTGTATGCATTGGCTCTTTCCAAAACAACACACCTGAGCCCTCATTGGGTGTATGATGTTTATAATTGCGTTTTCAGGGTCAACCTCATTTCCTAAAAATCTGTACTCAAATATTTTCTGTAATCTCAGATGTCCAATCCATGTTTCATTTGGTCTCAATTTTCCAGTGTTAAAAGTCATTCTGGTGTGTCGGATCCATGTGCCGTGGTGTTATACATGAACTGAATGTGCCAGAGGAACTGTAACGGGTTCTTCATGAAGGTTACAGTCACCACATGCTATACTTAGAGAATCAAAGTCTCTTCAGACGTGCATCTCTGACCAATATGGGCCTAATTAGGTAAGAAGTCCCTGTGCACATGAAACATTATTTTATGTTTCATAGCAGAAGGTATGGTGACATGTGAGAGAAGCTGGTGAAATACAGCATGATATAGTTATTATATAAGTGACAAAGACAGAAGATAGGAATTTGATGAAATAAAGTGAATGAGAGGATAGAATGAGAAAAAAAATCAGAAAGAAAAGGACATAGTAAAAGGCATATATAGTGTTCTGATATGTCAGGGGAGACCCCATATGTCATCATTACAAAACTGTCTGCATCTCTCACTAGCAAACATGCTTCTTTATAAGAAATGCCACTTGGTTTGGCATTCTGTTGTATACATTTTAATTGTCGCTTAAGTTTTCAAGTATGCTACTGTACACTTGAAAAACAAAATACCACACTAAGAATTTTGCATCTTGATTTAATAAAGTCCACCCAAACAGCAAATGTCAGCAGTCACAATCCATTCCAGAAAAAAAAATTACGATGCAATATCTAGAAATGCTAAACAATAAATTATGTGCTCTGTTAAATGGGTAAATGTTTTCAGGGTGATCTCATTTGTATTCATAGTGCAAGTAATGATAAGTGGGTAATAGACACTGTAATGTATGTGTTGACAGAATCTGAAATATAAACCCTTTTATACAGTGATTTACCAAAATTAATTTTTGAAACCGAAATTAAAGTTTTCATTTAGCCAAAAAGAATAAAAATGAAATCGAAGATAAAGTGTCAATAATTACATTTGGTTAATTGGGTCATTTAATTCTGTATGCTGTTCAGGATGTTTGTTCATTTAGCCAAAAAGAATAAAAATGAAATCGAAGATAAAGTGTCAATTACATTTGGTTAATTGGGTCATTTAATTCTGTATGCTGTTCAGGATGTTTTGTTTTTAGGTGATTAAACTAAAAATCACAAAACCACTAACTCACTAAAGTTGTCACAGTTTGCCTACTGTGAAGAGCGAGGAATGAGGAAACGAGGAATTTCACACAGAACAGTCTTTAATGATCCAATGGCAGAAACACAGGGTAGCTAGGAGTCACACGTAGCACAACGACATTTAGAACCGACAAACACAGACTGGGACTAAATACACAGGATAATTGGGAAGACACAGGTGTACGGGATGAGTAATTAAACTAAACGAGGACAGGAACAAGACCAAATAAGGGAACACTAGAACAGAAACAGGGGCAAAACAGAACAGACATATCGCCCCCCCTCCCGGAAGGTGCGTCTTCGCACCGTAGAACAACAGAGGGGGGCAATGGGTGGGAACTAAGGAGGACGGACACCTGGGAGGGGGCCGACAGACAGAGACCAGGGAGGCGACGAAGGAGGGAGGAGCCAGGGAGGATACATGAGGGGCCCAGAGCAGGCGGAGCCAAGCAGGACCACAGGATAATTGGGAAGACACAGGTGTACGGGATGAGTAATTAAACTAAACGAGGACAGGAACAAGACCAAATAAGGGAACACTAGAACAGAAACAGGGGCAAAACAGAACAGACATAATCGCCCCCCCTCCCGGAAGGTGCGTCTTCGCACCGTAGAACAGAGGGGGGCAATGGGTGGGAACTAAGGAGGACGGACACCTGGGAGGGGGCCGACAGACAGAGACCAGGGAGGCGACGAAGGAGGGAGGAGCCAGGGAGGATACATGAGGGGCCCAGAGCAGGCGGAGCCAAGCAGGACCCAGGGCACAGCCATGATGGCGACCCACAGTGGAGCCGACGTAGAGAGGAGCCATGGAGGAGGAATGGCTGCCGATTCCAGGTGGCCGACCAACAGTAGCGGAGCAGGTGGTGGAGGAGCCTGAGGTGGAGACGGAGAGCCAACGAGCCAGGGGGATGCCGAGGATCTAGGGGGCCAGGGTGGAGCCGAGGGCTCTGGCGACCGAGGCGGAGATCCACGGCAGAGCCGGAGCGACTGAGGACCAAGGTGCAGCTGGCGGGAGGAAGGCGCCCAATGGAGCCAGTGGGACTGAGTGACGAGGTGCAGCCGGAGGACGAGGGAGCCCGGTAGAGCTGGTGGATTGACGGGTGACGGTGGAGGTGAGGAAGCTAGGAGCCGAGGTGGAGCCGCTGGGTCCACGGGCCGAGGCGGAGTCCGGGCCTCGGAGGCTGGAGACAGAGGTGAGGGATTCTCCAGCCATGGCGACGCTGGATGATGGCAGACCCGCAGAGCTCACACCGTAATGATGGTGGTCTGAGGGCGAGCAGAGGGGCTGCCAGACGACAGCGGTGGAGGAGGCTGGAGCGGGTGGGAGGGCTTGCATTTTCTAGGAGCGGGCACTGGCGGGCACTGGTCAGCTCTGGATCGGGAGCCCTCTCTAGGCTGAACACGGGAACAGGATGGAGCTCTGGAGGAGTGGACACTTGAGGGTGCTCTGGACTGGATTCGGGGACTGGAGCCCTCTCCTCTTCGGCGTGGCACATTCGCCGCGTCATACTCAGCTCACCCTCAGCCGCGGTGCAGGAGGCGGAGCTCCTCTCCGCGCTCACACCATCCACGGCTTTCTCCCTCGTGACGGGCATTGTCGCCGGCTCTCGCACCTGGTCTGACGGGTTCAGCTCTACGTCCGGGGCGATCCTCTGCTCAGTCGCTCAGCTTTGCGCTGGCTCGCTCATTGTGGCGGGAAATGGCTCTCCGTCAATGGTGGGCTCGGGCTGATGCTCCGCATCACAGGGAGATGGTGGGCTGGGCTCTGGGTCAGGAGTGGCGAGATTCTCCTTGGAACTGATGGTGAGCAGGAATCCGTTTCTCGCCAGTATCCACTCCACAAAGGCGGTGAAATCCACTCGAGGACCATCTTCAGACGACGGCGCTCAAAAAAAAAAAAAAAGGATTTCACACAGAACAGTATTTATTGATCCACAGGAGGAAACACAGGGTAGCCAGGAGTCACACGTAGTACAACGACATTTAGAACCAACAAACACAGACTGCACAGACTGGGGCTAAATACATAGGATAATTGGGAAGACACAGGTGTACGAGATGACTAATTAAACTAAACGAGGACAGGAACAAGACCAAATAAGGGAACACTAGAACAGAAACAGGGGCAAAACAGAACAGACAGTCCAGAATCCTGACAAAAGTTCAATGAGCCGTCTCAAAATTTCAGCCAAACATAATATTTTATCAAGCTAAGAAAATGTCACTGTTTCAGTCAGTAATTTTGGGCCCCCTAAACGAATTATTCCAAAACTGAATTTTTTTTTGCTGTTTCGGGTGAATATTTTTGGTTGCATACATTTCAGTGCATCACTACTTTTTTTGTTTATACTAGGGCCAAAATTGATAATTAAAAAAATGGCTCCCTTTCAATTCATGAGTTTCAAATTTGTGGAATTTGAACTGGAATGACCGGAAGAGGAATTTAATCAATTAATCTATCAATCTGTCTATCTATCAATCTATATGTCTGTCCATCCATCCCTCTCCTTCCTATTAAAACCCTAAGGATGAGTTCAGGAGCTGTAAAAAGTGTTTGATGGCTTCAAAACTTATTATCAAGCTTTTTCAAAGAGTTTTCAAAGTCTATATTGAAAAACTTTACTTTTAGTTAAAAATGACAGCTACTATAACTGTCACGAATCTGGTCTATGAACTTCCGTTCACTCACCACCAGAGGTCACCTGCTCACCACATGGACTCTCACACTACACACTACACTATACCCTGGACTACATTTCCCATCATCCATTGCACTGATTACACCCACAGCTGTAACCAATCACACACCCTACATAAGCCATGGACTTCTTCTCTCTCACTGCCGAGTATTGTTCTGCGTTTATCACTCTCTTTGTGATAGCTGCTTTACGGAGCCATTTTGTGGTTTCATAGTCTAGTCTAGTCTAGTCTAGTCTAGTCTAGTCTAGTCATTACTTGTTTCCTGATTCCAGCCTGTGTAACTTGATTATCTATTGTTTTACCATTTGGACTCTGTTTGCCCCTGCCTGGACTATTGCTCTGTACCTGGATTATCTCTCTTTGCCTTGCCCTGTTGGATATTGTTCGCCGGAGTCTGATCACGTCTGTCCTTGGACTAGTCTTGTGTTTTGCCCGTGCCATACCTGTTTGCTGGTGTTTCAATCCTGACTGTGTTATTGACCACGTCTCTGTCTAATAAAGCTTGCAAATGGATTCGCATGTCTCTCGTCTCGTTCGCCCTTATACAATAATAATGTTTTTGAATTTCAATTCATTTAAATTCTACTTTTTGACATTAAAATACAGACTGCGTTTGCAGATGTGCATCCTGTTCACTAATTTAGGAACTGAATTGCAATTGAAAAGCATTCTCACTTCAATGTCAGACATTCAAATCTTTAAAAAGAACCTGAAGACTGATCTGAACAAAATATCAGTGGACCTCTCATTTATCAGTAAACGTATATTATAATGCAAATTTTAAAAAGTAAATTATGAAAAAGCTATGAATACTAATCAGCTCATGTTGGTGTTTTATGTTTCTGCCAACTGTCCAACCAACTGCTGACTAAATTAAAACTTTTTCCAATCTTTTTCTATGTAAACACACTAGATGGACATCTCTGACCACTGCGCTCAAGTCTCGCATCTTTTGCAGCACCTTGGTACAAGACAGGTCACAGGAGTTCTTAAAATGCAGCGCTCAAGTTAAAAGGAGTTCAACTTTTAAAAAACATGTCTTGAGACCTTGTGTATTTTCCTCATTTCAATGCCCACGTCTCATTCTGTGTGAATGAACTCTTACTCATACCTTTGCTAAACTGAGGATATCAGGATCCTTCAAACAGCATAAAAGTTACATCTACATGATTCAATGCAAATTACAGTACAGTTACAACAGGAACAGTGGTGCTTTGCTGAAGCGGACCATTTATGCATCAGTCCTTGCAGGGTTTGAACCTACAACCTTTCAGTTACCAGCCCAGATCTTTGACCACAATACTACATCAATCTAAATAAATAAGGATCTCCTCAAAGAGCTTTAACTGAGAACAGGAACAGCTGAACTCTAGTCTTTTGCTATGTACAATGTCCTCAAAAAAGAAATAAGTTGGCATGCATTAATCTGTAAGAGAGGTGTTGTTTCTCTTGGGTCTCATTTACACCTTCACATGTTGAGCTGAGCAGTTTCCCTCCCCATGATGCCAGGATGCAGTTACCCTATGATTATTCCTTCCCCTTCTGTGTGAGACTGAGTCAGAGGACAGTTCCCGAGTTCAAGCTCACACTCACAAACACATACACACGAGTGCAACACAGGCACACTAATATGTACTTACAATCATAATTACACACTAAACAGGACTGAGCAAGAGAGAGAAAGAAGGTCGTCAAGCAATGTTGGTGCGAGTGGGCAGAGAAAAAAAAAACTCCACTGGCTTTAGCGTGGGGATTCAAGTATCCTCTTAGTGTTCGCTTCTGGCGAGACTTCAGCACCCTGTGTGGGTGTCTGATTGAGTGACTGCTTAAAACATCACACACCGGTCATTTCATTACACTCAATGAAAGTATAGGAACTCAGTTTGTCAAGAAATAAGCATATCTCATCCACATATCCACAAATGTTTGTGAATAAATCAGTTTCTCATTTCCCTTCTCTAGCTCCTTCTAACTAAACTCGACTAATATATTACGTGTCTTTTTGAAACCATCAGCTTATCTATTTTTATTTTATTAATGGCGATATAACAACAGGCATCTTTCGATTAATAGTTTGCATTATCATTATCATTAGAAAAATGTGTATGGCTAACAAATAGATAAATAAATAAATACCTACATACATGCTGTCACGGCTGCGGGTAGATATGAGGCGAGGAATCAGACGCAGAATGCAAAGGACTTTATTATATTATAAAACAAAGCAACCCCAAACTCAGGAGCAGGGCAGCCAAAATTATACATTTCACAACAAACTAGCACAGGACAGAAAACACTGGGAGAATAAATAGGGAAGCAAACAAGGAGGGTAAGGGGGATAACAGGTGGAGAAACTAAAGCAATAATCAGGAAACAAGATGGGCTGGGTTACACAATAGACATGAGAGCACATCCCTGTTGAAAAACCAGCATATGCTGGTTAGGTATGTTTTGAAGCATGGCAGCTGGTTTAAGCTGGTCCTTAGATGGTCATGAGCTGGTTATGAGCTGGTCCTGAGCAGGAGCTAGTTGCTTAGGATCAGCTCATAACCAGCTCATGACCAACTAAGGACCAGCTTAAACCAACTCAAACCAGCTGCCATGCTTCAAAACATACTTAACCAGCATATGCTGCTTTTTTTCCAACAGGGATGCTAGCACTACCAAAATAAAATGACATTTGGTGCAAGATGCCCCACCCTCAGTATTACTAACTTTGCTTTCCATTGCATTCCAGATGCATTCAAACTGTGATTGATGATGAAGTCATGCAGAGACAAAGCTTTTCCTGGCTTCTGCTGTGGTCCAACGTATCCCAGCAAGGAGAACAGTCCAAAAGCGATGCTCCAAAGTAAAGTCCAAGCTATACACTCTTACAAATAAAAGAGCTAAACAGGGTTTTTTGTAGCACTGCCATAGAAGAACCATTTCTGGGTTCCAGAAATAACCTTTCAGTGAGCACTTCTTCTAAACAAACATTTTTATCTTAATGAGAAGAACATTTTAAATATCTAAATAACTTTTTTTTTCACTATAAAGACCCTTATGTGCAATGGAAAGTTTCTATAGATATTAAAGGTTCTTAAATGGAACCACCAATGCCAATAAAGAACGCAAAGCTGCATGTTGCGTGAAACCATTTATCATTAGACTGGTATGGTAATTATTCAAACAGAACAACAAATGCTCATGGGCTGGAGGTATCTCCAAGAAAAATAAATGTGATTTGTAGTGAAAAGCTACCAAAGGTCTTAGTGATAATCACTGACTCCCTTTGTAAAACACAAAAATAGATAATAAATTCCTCACAACATGGCACAACGGTACTCACAATTTATTATTCCAACAACATGCGATTCAAAGA
This sequence comes from Sinocyclocheilus grahami, assembly GCF_001515645.1. Lineage (NCBI taxonomy): Eukaryota > Metazoa > Chordata > Actinopteri > Cypriniformes > Cyprinidae > Sinocyclocheilus > Sinocyclocheilus grahami. The sequence continues at coordinate 82,667 of NW_015506744.1, forward strand.
CATTTTTTTTAATGAAGGAATACTGTGATAAGTAAATATCTGGCAAGGTTCTGTTCAAGAATCTTGGAAAATTAATAAAGCCTTTTGAAAAACTGATTATGTAAATCTTTCCCCAACAGATGAGTGCTGCATTTTGCAGCAGCAGTCATTAATTTGAAAAGAAGGGCGACATGAGAAGATGTGTTGGATAAAAGTATAATCTAACGGTGTGGATGCATTGGAAAGCTGTTCCTTTGAGTGAAGAGAGATTTTTTTTTTAATTCTGCTAAACAATCCATACTTTAATTACGGGGCATGTGATAATTATGTTTTGAAAATATGATGACACATTTGGCTGGTATACGCTATAAGATGACAAAGAAACCAAAGAAATCATGTTGGTGGGTGGTGTTTTTTTTTTGGGTGGCTAGGGGCAAAAAACGGCGAGACTTCAGCACCCTGTGTGGGTGTCTGATTGAGTGACTGCTTAAAACATCACACACTGGTCATTTCATTACACTCAATGAAAGTATAGGAACTCAGTTTGTCAAGAAATAAGCATATCTCATCCACATATCCACAAATGTTTGTGAATAAATCAGTTTCTCATTTCCCTTCTCTAGCTCCTTCTAACTAAACTCGACTAATATATTACGTGTCTTTTTGAAACCATCAGCTTATCTATTTTTATTTTATTAATGGCGATATAACAACAGGCATCTTTCGATTAAACTACGCTGAGTACTAAAATTCATTTGAATGAGTTCTTGAGTAATATGTTCAAATGTCTCGCCAGTTCACATTCCGTCATATTTGTAATCTGTTAAATTTCCAAAACACAAATAAAGTAAATAAATAATAAGCCACTTTTAAAACAATAAATAATTAATAAAAAATATGATAAAAAGTAAAAAAATATTGCTAATCATGATTATCAGGTAAAATGTGTTTGCCTAAAAAAAATATATGTTGCCAAAAAATATGTTAATTATCCTAATAAAATAAATAAATACATAATTGATTACACTGTGGACCATGTGGTGCTTTCACAGCAATACTGGTTCACCTGATGGAGTTTGGGGTAAGTAAATACAATATATATATATATATATATATATATATATATATATATATATATAGAACATATATACATTTTTAAAACATACCTTTAGCGTGGGGATTCAAGTATCCTCTTAGTGTTCGCTTCTGGCGAGACTTCAGCACCCTGTGTGGGTGTCTGATTGAGTGACTGCTTAAAACATCACACACCGGTCATTTCATTACACTCAATGAAAGTATAGGAACTCAGTTTGTCAAGAAATAAGCATATCTCATCTGGTATACGCTATAAGATGACAAAGAAACCAAAGAAATCATGTTGGTGGGTGGTGTTTTTTTTTTGGGTGGCTAGGGGCAAAAAAGAGAGCATATTTTCATCTAATGAATTAATGTAAAAAGCATACAGAAGCAAAAAATAAATGGAGGAGGAGAACAAGAGCCAAAAACCGGGCTA
>NW_015506744.1:84450-93373 GCF_001515645.1 Sinocyclocheilus grahami
CGTGGTTCAGCGAGGTCTGCATCGGGAGAGAGAGGCAGGAGACGAGCGGTGCGTAAGTGGGTCAAGTGCAAATGATAAACACCTGTGTCTTGTTTCAGTAATTGGTGTGAAGAGACCGGATAAAAGGGACCACCTGGAACAGGATGGGAAGAGACAGACTGGGTACGCGAGCGACCCGGGGAGATGGGTGTAGATACACGGAAACAAGTTGCGTTCTGTTTGTTATGAGTTATTGACTGTGAATCTGACAGCGCTGAGTGAGCGCCGTGGTGTGTACAGTGCCGAAAGGAATTTAAATAAAGCTTGCGTCCCAGCAAGCCGACCCTGTCTTCTTCCTTCCACCCTCCTGAACCTTTGTTACAAACATACTGTGAATAAACACTGTAAACCTATGGTGCACCTTTAAAATTGATGGTTATTGGTTTGGTTAAACACTTATTCAATCAATGCAAATTTATTTTTCCACTGGCTCCAGAAGCATTCCAGGTGCCATAGAGTTTAGGACATAAGTGTGAAATTGTGCATGTATCCATCTTACAACATAGTTCATATACTCTTCAGTATTCCCATTTGAGTTGCTTTTCACTTCAGAATACATAAAATATATATAATTTGATAGCCTGTTAGATCTGTGGAAAAGTCAATTCTGGTGTGACAGGCCTGTACAGCTGCCAAAGTACAATATCCACACACACACACACACACACACACACACAGAGACACAGACAGAGTGATTCATCTAGGGGAGGAAGGGAAAAATAATAAGAACTAGCAAAATTTCTGCCCTTTATTATTTTTGTGCTTGGATGGAAGGGGTGAGGGGGGAAAAGCTCAATAATAAATCAGCAGTAGGAGTGAGAGGGGAAGTCGATGAACCCTCTGAATCTCACTTTAATAGATTCTTTTGAGTTGCTTTTCACTTCAGAATATATAAAATATATATAATTTGATAGCCTGTTAGATCTGTGGAAAAGTCAATTCTGGTGTGACAGGCCTGTACAGCTGCCAAAGTACAATATCCACACACACACACACACACACACACAGAGACACAGACAGAGTGATTCATCTAGGGGAGGAAGGGAAAAATAATAAGAACTAGCAAAATTTCTGCCCTTTATTATTTTTGTGCTTGGATGGAAGGGGTGAGGGGGGAAAAGCTCAATAATAAATCAGCAGTAGGAGTGAGAGGGGAAGTCGATGAACCCTCTGAATCTCACTTTAATAGATTCTGTCAGCCTTGAACCCTAGACCGCCAGGAACAGTGCACAGGGGATCAGCATGGACCTTGAGATAAACACTGCATGATGCTAAATGTTAAGAGATAAGATGCCTTTCAGTAAAAGACGTTTATCATTTTCCACAAGCAGAGAGATTGATTTCTTATGTTAAGATCATTTATCATAATAATCACAGTAACTACTACTCACATTACTCACGTTAGTTATTTTAAAATTAATTTTAATAACTATTCAAGTCAAATAGATTTATAGACCATATAAACTATCCCATTAGTACTTCTGAGTTCTTTTGAATGCTACATAAACAGTATTTAGTCATGAATGTCCACTTTTTACCCACAAATGAAAATTGGCATCATTTACTCACTCTTATGTCGTTCCAAACCTGTATGTTTGTCCTCCTTCTGGGAAACACAGAAGAAGACATTTTGAAATGTCCATACAATTAAAGTTTTATGTGAAAAGTGGAATTCATTCATGACTAAATGCTGTGACTAAATGATGATAGAATTGTATTTTATTTTTATTTTTTTTAATGGATGTTTATTTTTTCTCTCTCTCTCTTTTTCCTTTTCCGAATAAGCTGCAATGCAGACCTCAGCAATGCTATGACTATGATGCACAGAAAACCAGACAAAAGAAATCGCATATTTGGATCTGGTTGTAATTATTCAAACCTATTTCAAACATAATTCAAAATTATTTCAAACATATTCTCCTTTTGTCATTTAGTCTGCATGTAAAATGGATCAGATTGTGTGCATGCTGCTTGTGTCAAACATGCTTTTGTTGGGTGCAACAGAGCCTGAAGCCCAACGGGTTGACAAAACCTGTTTGTCTTGTAGTGTTTGTCAGAAAAATAAATAAACAGATAAATAAAGAAAGAAATGAAATTCCCCCTCCAGGACTTGCGTTATTTACCAGTGTGCTGTTTTTGTGTGTTGAGATGAATGAAGTGGTGCTGAATAGACACTGAGACCAGATATCAGCAAACGCTCACTACCGAGAGTGATATCATTCATTATTCACCTGCCCCATAGCACGATGACAACTACGTTCCAGGGGTTTATTAACTCTCATGGTGAGAGACAATAGAAACTTTCCCCTTTTCAACAGATTCAGTGTGTTTTAGTACAGCATAGAACATTCTGTTTTCGTGATTATATTAAAGCCAAATATGCCCCAATAGTGTGCTGGAAATAGTCTATAATAAATGAGGTGGAGTGTAAACTGTTTACTTGACTCTGAGATCTAAGGAGTTCTGGGACACTGGGAAATACAGGTTAGCCATATTCCTCTACAGAGTCAGCGATATTCATTGCTCGGGTACATCAGGGGTAACATCATCATTGTAATCAACAGTTTTCAAACAGTAATTCTTGACTTGTCGAGCATATCAAATGACATGTTGTATATCAGTAACTGTAGTGTGTTTGGTTGCATTTTATTTTGTGCTTTGTGGAATGGAGAGATCTCAGATGAGAAATATAGAAACGCATTGTGTGTCTGTGACAATTTTATCGCTCATGACAGGATCGTCGTTTACTAGAGGGAAAGTTAACTTAAAAGTTTGTAAGGGGAGGTTTCGGGGAAATTAACCTCAGATAGCTTACTGCAGTCTCTGTTTTCAGAAAATGTAAAGAGAAATCACCATCACAGATTTTAAATGGGAAAGGTGAAGGGTTAATTAGCCATGGATACAAATTATACATGTATAAATTTCAGCAAAGTAAATGTTTTTTCTTTTCAGTCTTGTATGTTCACTAAGTCTGCATTTATTTAATCAAAAATACAGTTAAATCAGTAATATTGGGAAATATTATTTCAATTTAAAATAACTCTTTTCAATTTTAATATATTTTAAAATGTAATTTATTCCTGTGATGGCAAAGCTGAATTTTCAACTGCTATTACTCCAGTCTTCAGTGTCAGATGATATTTCAGAAATTATTCCAATACGCTGATATGGTGATCACAAAACTTTTATATATATATATATATATATATATATATATATATATATATATATATATATATATAAATGTTGAATGTATTAACAGTTGTGCTGCTTAATATTTTTGTGGAAACAGTAATTATTTATGTATTTATTTAATGTTTTCAGGATTATGTTATGAATAGAAAATTTAAAGACAGAATTTCTTTGAAATAGAAATATAAAAAATATAAAACAATATTGATGTCTTTATTGACCCTTTCGATCAATTTAATGCATCCTTGCTGATAAAAAAGAACCCCACTTCCCCACCTACCCCAAACTTTGGAAAATTAAGTTCAATTATAGCTGACCATCTCTGCATGGCAGATTAATTTTTTCAGTTGTCATGTTTTGCACATGTACTTAGGGCAATCACATATATCATGCTGGCAGCGTGAAAGCCCTCTCAGCAGTGTCATAAAAGAGGTGGGAGAAAGAGGGAAGGTATGGATGATTAGTGTATGAGTCCAATGTATTTAATGTCAGCATGTATGCTCATATATGCTTTTAATGTTAAACAGAGAAAAAGGCAAAGAGAGACAAAAAAGTGTGATGCACTGCTAATGTGCCAAGAATAAGAGTTATCTAAGACTTAGTTCACTTTCAGTTATTGATTGCTTAACTATCATTGAGGTTAAGTCAGTTTATCTAAGAGCATCTTCTTACTATCTCACATTGATAAAGATGTGTGTGCATGGACATATTCATTTATTTCTACCATTCATGTAAGTGGTTGTCAGATGTGTTTGAAGTTCTGTAATGGGCTGAACTTTAAAGCAAGCATGTTCTGTATGCTGGCTCTCGAGTCTGGGTTTTGTGTGTGTTCTCAGAGATAATTAACACTCTAACCTCAGTCCTGCTGATGGTGGAGAGAGTAATGTGTGGTATCTGTCAGACAGACAGGAGTCTAAAAACAGAAAGCTTTGTTCACCTTTCACACTGGCTCAGTTCTATTTAATGCGTAATTACTCATGTTAATGCAATTTTTCAGTTTCAGTGTTCAAACTGTCATGTAGCCTATTGTGCCAATGGACTACAAAACCTTTGCTAAAATTAAATAATCTCACTTGTCTTCTCATTCATTTGACCAATTCTAAATGCATTCATACAGGTTTGCTGTAACCAGCCATTTTTTTTCTTTCTGTTTTTAATGATTAGAAATTGGCTGGCTCTCATGATAGTGTTGCAAATCACAATCTTAAGATGATCTTACTGTAAGTCATACTTAAAAACTAGGCATTACTCCATTGTAAAATAAAGCAGCATGTAGAGCAACTACAAGTTAAATACATCATTGCTTTTAGTGTTTAGGCAAGTAGACAATAAAACCACAAAAGGTCCCACAAAAGAATAGTATGCTTGTTGTATGTTAAATCAGTGTAAGACTGCTTGGAATGCTCAAAAGGTGTGAAAACACCCTAAGAAACAAATATGGTCATCAACACACTCCGGTAGATGACTGAATGCAATTTGGAACAAAGCATCACAGGAGAGTTTAGCTGCTTTTCATCTCTACATCCATACACACACACACACACACAGGTTTACATTTGTGAAAAGTGGGGACATCCCATAGGCGTAATGGTTTTTATACTGTACAGACCGTATATTCTATTGCCCTTTACCAACCCTACCCCTAAACCTACCCTTACAGGAAACTTTGTGTTATTTCAGATTTTCAATACACTCCATTCTGTGTGATTTATAAGCGTTTTGAAAAGTGGGGACATGGGGTAATGTCCTGAAAAGTCACCTTCTCCTTGTAATACCTATGTCATACCTTTGTCATTATACAAATTTATGTCCGCATTTGTCACAAAAACGCGTACACACACACACACACAAACCACTGCAGTCATTCTCTTTAGCTAATGAGGTTCAACATATGTAGTTCTGTTTCCAACTAAGACATCTGAGCACAAGGCTGTTTCATTTTGGCTTCCCATAGGGTGGACAACACTGATATATAGGTGAACATTTTTCAATTGCCTGTTTTTGGTGTATTTAGGCATATCCTTACTTTTTCCACCCAAATATTCATTCAGAGAAACACGAATGAAACAACTTCATTTTTACAAAGACATGAGGACGTATTTAAGAGATGCTACCACCCACATAGCAATTGCCTTCTGGCCCAGCTTTGCGCCAAACAACCAGTTTCACTCGGGCCACATGCAGCAAAGAATTACGGCTCTTGAGTGGCCCAGATCTGGACTACAGACATGGGCCCCACATGAACCATAACTGGCCCAAATCTCAGCCAAATAATAATTTATAACCAGTCCTGAATTGGGCCAGAACAAGTTTTAATATTGCTACACAAACTCAGCCTCAGTAAACCATATAGAGAGCCATCTTTAACCAGAAACCCCAAAACTGAGCCATAAAAAATCAAAAAATATAAAAATCAACTCCACGCCACGGATCCATCCATAGGCAGTAAAACACACTCATACCCAGAGGTGGGACCAAGTCAAGAGGCTTGTTTGAGATGAGCAAAATCTGCGCAGAACTCTCGCACCGGCGAGGCGGCTGTGTCGGATTGTGCAGTCGAGCACAGTTGCTCTCCACCGACTGCGCTGATCAAAAGCATGATGGGAAACGACTGACTGACGACACAGATTAATGCTCATTGGTTCAGACAACCGTGATGCTGTGTTCTCGTCTAAAATGTTTTATTTTTTTTTTATCTTGTTCCATGTGATTATGTATTTAAATTATGGATGAATGTTCCCAAACACGATGACAGTGCGATCTCTGTGTGAGATATGTGATTGTTGTAATATTTACAGTATATAAAAATCTAAAATACATGTTTGTATTAAAGTAAAAATGGATGATAAATACACCTTTCGTATGGAAGTAAATAGCAAGCACTTTGAGTGTCTTGTTCATATTTATTTTCATATAAAAGCATCAGAACTGAAATTATATCATGTTTATTAGCAACACAGCATGTAAGTGAGAATAACGAGATATCCGCCTTTGATCTCGTTGGTATCTGTTCACTTCTAGAGGTCAGAACTGTCCGTCTTGCCTGCGCTTATTTCACTCCTCCCCTCACTGCAGCCGCCTACTCTCGCCAACATTTCAGGCGAGGTGAGGCACATCTCAAACAAGCCTATTCCTTTCAAATCACAAGCAAGTCTCAAGTCAAATCCCAAGTCCTCAAAGAGTTAAAGTTAATGAGATAATTAAGTGACTAATTAAATGATGATTGTGCATTAGTGATGAACACCTGCTGTTATTGAGAATTACAGAGGATCAGATGTTGATGTTTTATTGGTTAAAATGATGCCACCATCATGGAGATCAGTGTTTGCTTTAGTTGGGCTCTTGACCCTTGACTTCCTGTCTTAGATCTCTCTCTATAACACTGCATGTGGTGTTGTAAAGCAGTGCGGTTACTGCTGTACAGTGAGGTGATAATAGCTGTTTCTTATATGATGAGAGCTGTCCTTGTTTTTTTTTTCAGTTGATTTCATCCAAGGCTGTGGCTGAAGTCAGTTGTAGTTCTTGTGTTTCTCTTTTCTTCAACAATGCTGCTTGTTAACACAGGTGTTCATCGTTAATGCACAATCATTAATTAATTAGTCACTTAATTATCTCATTAACTTTAACTCTTTGAGGACTTGAGGATGCTTGTGATTTGAAAGGAATGACTTGGTTCTACCTCTGGTGAAATCAGCTGGTTCATGGGTGGAATAAACATATGGCAGGACTTTTACTTTCTGACCCCTGGACTTTACACCTCTGCTTATTGGAAAAATGTCAAGTTTTCATTGACTAAAACAGGGCTGTCCAAACTCCGTCCTGGAGGGCTGGTGTCCTGCAGAGTTTAGCTCCAACCCTAATTAAACACACCTGAACCAGCTAATCAAACTCTTACTAGGCATATAAACTTCCAGTCAGGTGTGTTGAGGCAAGTTGGAGCTAAACTCTGCAGGACACCGGCCCTCCAGGTCCGAGTTTGGACAGCCCTGGACTAAAACTAGACTAAAATACTTCAGCTTTTCTTCGACTAAAACTAAGCTAAAATGTTGAGACTTTTAGTCGACTAAAACTAAATATGATAAAAACTAACAAGGACATTTAACACGGGACTAAGACTACAATTTAAAATAGCTGACAAAATTAATAATACTATTGTTGGATCTGTGGCCGAGTTGTTTTTTATATTTTTGGCTTTTTTATGGCTCAGTTTTGGGGTTTCTGGTTAAAGACTGCTCTCTATATGGTTTACTGAAGGCTGAGTTTGAGTAGCACTATTAAAACTTGTTCTGGCCCAATTCAGGGCTGGTTATAAATTATTATTTGGCTGAGATTTGGGACAGTTATGGCTCATGTGTGGCTCGTGTCTGTAGTCCAGATCTGGGCTACACAAGGGCCGTAATTCTTTGATGCATGAGGCCCAAAGCTGGGCCAGACGACAATTGCTTTGTGGGCTCTCTCGCTCTCTTGCTCTCTCTCTCTCTCTCTCTCTCTCTAGTTGTGCTGTGATTTTACTTTAAATTATTGGTCTTTATAATTTACATCTTATTGTACCTAGTTTATCTAACTAAATGCTTAATTCCTATGCTTATATTTTAAACAAAAATATAAACAGATTTAAAACTCATTCTTAACTAATGAAAGCGTGGGAGGTTTGTGCGGAAAACCACCAATCGAAGCAAAAGCAATAAGCAAAACATATTCTGCGATTTTTAGTTTTCCATCTTTTCCCCTTAAATGGTAGACTTTTCTTTGATTCTTAAGATGCTTTTCCTGAGTTTTATCTAAATGAAGTATGCATTCTTATTTCACAAAATGCAGTTATGCCATCAGCAAACAGAACTCATCCTGTGCCTCGAAAACACTTTCATTATTACACTAGCTTCTCATTTAATGTAAAACCTCTTTACATGTCTCAAAAAAACAGAGCAAGAAATGTGCAGCGATTTTTGAAGTCTGCTGAATGTCAGTTCATCATTCTCCTAGGAGAGCAGTTTTTAAGGAGTAAAATGCAATCTTGCCAGCTTGGGATTTAACAAAAGTATATTGGTGCTAACAGACGACACACTGAGAATAGCCATAAAAGTTTTAAAGTTATGACAGAACTGTCAATGCTCAAAATGATGTGTTTTAAAAGCTCACAGTTGCCACCTAGTTTTGAGGTTTTACTGCCTGATGTTCACCAGAATGTCTAGGGATAACAAACAGTCAGACAGTAATTATCGCAAAAATAAACCAAGACAGGGAGCAAAGGTCAAACACATTTTAATGGTCATTAGACTACAGAATACTGTGACTGACCAAGAATCAAGTATTCCAGAGAGTTGTGCAATTATGAGTCTTATTTTCCAATATTTCACACATTTCTCATATGCTGTTGACTAAAGAGTGTATTTTGTGCTGCAGCAGGTTTACATAGAGACCATAGTCATTAGTCAAAAAGAAACATAAATCATTTTTTTCAAACAAGAGTAGGATTTTACATTCAGGTGAAGGCATGAACCAAAAAAAAACGCTTGTTTAAGGACAACAGCGAATGGGGAGTTAATGAAGAGAGGCAGGCAATGCTGTGAGGAGATGAACATGACAGCCCACCATTAGCTCCAGGAGGTGTGAGAGATGTCCATCAGACCCCAGGCTGTATCCTGTCACCATCCATAGCTTTAAATACATTTAATTTTCTCATTTCTGGACA
>NW_015506744.1:93394-95930 GCF_001515645.1 Sinocyclocheilus grahami
ATCATATGCTGTTGACTAAAGAGTGTATTTTGTGCTGCAGCAGGTTTACATAGAGACCATAGTCATTAGTCAAAAAGAAACATAAATCATTTTTTTCAAACAAGAGTAGGATTTTACATTCAGGTGAAGGCATGAACCAAAAAAAACGCTTGTTTAAGGACAACAGCGAATGGGGAGTTAATGAAGAGAGGCAGGCAATGCTGTGAGGAGATGAACATGACAGCCCACCATTAGCTCCAGGAGGTGTGAGAGATGTCCATCAGACCCCAGGCTGTATCCTGTCACCATCCATAGCTTTAAATACATTTAATTTTCTCATTTCTGGACAGGCAATGGCAGCTGGCCATCCTATATGCTGTATACAGTAGGATATCAGGAGTCAGAGATAGGAGAGTACGTAAGTATTAAAGGGATAGTTCACCCAAAAATGAAAATTACCCCATGATTTACTCACACTCAAGCCATCCTAGGTGTGTATGACTTTCTTCTTTCAGATGAACACATTGAAAGCTTAAAAATGGCAGTGAATGGTGAATGAGATTTTGATAGCCAAAAAAGTGCATCCATCCATCATAAAAAGTGCTCCACATGGCTCTGGGGGGTTATTAAAGGCATACTGAAGCAAAGTGATGCGTTTATGTAAGAATAATATCCCTATTTAAAACTTTATAAACCGTAATCTCTAGCTTCCGCTAACTGTCATATGTGCATTCACTAGAGAGAGGCATTTCAGCGGGTGACGCAGGACGTAGGCACAGCATAAGCTCCGAAGAGAAGTGACGAATGCAGAAGCGCAGAGGAGAGAACAAAACAAAACACTGGTCACAAATTAGAAGTACAAAATGAGGATTTGTAAATAAAAATATCTGAGGATTTCGATGTAAGCCAAGAGGAGACTGGTTTTCCTTTGCTGTAAACAAAACTTGGTTCTCGCGAGACTAGCATATTCTCTTATTTTGGGCTTCAAAATCTCGACCACCATTCACTGCCATTATAAAGCTGGGAAGTTTTTAAAGGGGTCATATGATGCGATTTCAATTTTTCCTTTCTCTTTGGAGTGTTACAAGCTCTTAAGTGCATAAAGAAGATCTGTAAAGTTGCAAAGACTAAAGTCTCAAATCCAAAGAGATATTCCTTATAAAATTTAAGAGTCAAGCACGCCTACATAAAATGGCTCTTTCTAACACACCACCACATATCTACGTCACGATGTGGGAAGATTTGCATAACGCCGCCCAAATGTTCATGCAAAGAAAGAAGGCATAACTTTTATTCTCGTTGTAGTATTGTTGCTGCCGCCATGTGTTTCGTTGTGAAAGCGAAACTACTTTGTTTGGCCTTCCAAAAGAGGACAATATCTGCTTTGTTATGCCTAGAGCTGATCCGTGCTGGTCGCTGAGGAAATACATCAACTTCGAAGCTGTGGATTGCCAGATCGGCTTTCACCATTCATCGAAGCAGAGTCCAGCCCGGGGTCATCACATGTGGTTACCGCAAGCTAGCCAGCAGCTCCTTCTTCGAATCCGCCAGCCGCGGAGTTCTCAAGCCCACCGGCCGCCGCTCACTCAATCCCGCCTCTGCTCACTCTAGCCCGCTGTGTGTGACGCTGTGTGTTTCAACTACTTTGTTTGGCCTTCCAAAAGAGGACACGACTAGAAATCAGTGGTTAAGTTGTATTTACAACACTGTTCCAGAACAGTTCAACCCAAATATTCAGATGTGTGCAGCACATTTTATGGAGGACTGTTCCTGATCCTGGTAGAGTAGACTACAATGCCGGCTGTTCTGACTCACAGACTGTAAGTACGTTTTCATTTAAAATTTAAAATTTGCCACTGATTATTCAAGTGCGAGTTTTGAGCAGTTTAGAGTAGTGCTTGTTGTTTGTCATTTCTCCGATCACAAATGCAGACATGGTTTTATGTTTACGCAGCACAATGCAATGCAACGCGTAAAAAGACAGTATAAGTCATTATAATCAGTAATTATGTCCCCACTGGATGCAACAAATGCCTCGTTTATAATGGGTTTTAATATTTTTGTCTCGTCGCTCTGGCCAGGAGACGGCATCACAGTATGGTAAGGGGCGTAACATTTCCGTCACACGCTTGAGATATTCGACCAATCACAACGCACTGGATAGCTGGCCAATCAGAGCACACCTTGCTTTTCAGATGGATGAGCTTTGTAAAAATCGATGCATTTCAGAAAGGCGGGGCATAGAGGAGAAACAATAATGTATAGATTGTGGAAAATAATGTGTTTTTTTAACCTTAAACCACAGAAACACGTTTCATTACACCAAATACACAAAATAATGTTCTTTTTAGCAACATCATATGACCGCTTTAATATAACTCCGATTGCATTCGTCTGAAAAAAGATAGTCTTATACACCTAGGTTGGCTTGAGGGTGAGTAAAACGATACTTGTAACCCTGACCGCTCTGATTATAACAACCAATCTGAACTCCTGAAATAAGACTCAAACACCCCCAAACCATATCAAAACTGCATACTTCATGTATAGGCTCAAT
>NW_015506744.1:95959-96781 GCF_001515645.1 Sinocyclocheilus grahami
ATATTTTTCCTGAAATTAATAAAGCAGAAATGTATTATTAACAACAATAACCATAAAAGACAAACCCTAGAATAGTCAGGAAATTGTAAATAAATAAATAAAAACACATACATGCATACATACATACATAAACAAATAAAAGGATATTCCTTTACTGAATGAATGTGAAAGTTCAAAAGGGTAAAATAGCAAAATAGTTTTTTGTTTGTTTGTTTTGTTTTTTCCAAAAGCTTAAGAAAAAATAAATAAAATCAGCACTGTAAGGAAGCAAAAATTTAGCTGAAACTATCATATTCATTCACAACAAATTAGCAGAAATCTAACATTAAAGGGATGGAAGACATTTTGAAAAACATCTCAAAATAATGCTGTTCATGGTCAATACAATGAAAGTCAATAGTAACCAAAACTGATTGGTTTGCAAAATTCGTCAAATTTCAACAGAAGGAAGAAAGTCAGGTTTGGAACGACATGAGGTTGAATAATTGAGTCATTTTGGGTTAACTATCCCTTTGAGAGATATTCTATCTTTGAAGGATGGATTAATGTGCAACTAACCAGCAAAATTACAAAGCGAGACGCCTCAAAGTCTAAATGTTGTCATGGAAACTACTCAGGCTAATTTAAGGTTTTAGCTGCAGGGCCACTGGAGGCCACAAGCAACAAGATGTTCTTCATTAACACTTTGTAAATGGCAGTCAACAAATGACCCCCCTGCTTATGGGTCTTCAATTTATCTCCAGCCAGTTCATCTTATACTTTAATAGATGAAAGGTGTATCTTTGTACTTCAAGCTTTATCCTATTATTCGCCATCCTTAAA
>NW_015506744.1:97233-97604 GCF_001515645.1 Sinocyclocheilus grahami
TTGTTATCTGGCTAATATAACATTAATGGGTGTACTTTTGACCCAATAGCCTCCCTTGTGATAAATGAGAAATAGATTATCTTTTCAAAAACAGTTTTTTAAGACTTGCATTAACTGATATTGAAGTAGTTGCTGTTGGTCAACTGTTTTGATGCCCTGTATGCATACATAGATACATACATTTATTTGTTTGTTTATTTAAAGAAATACACTTCTGTTTGTTTCTTTAAATAGATAATTTCTTTATTTCTCTAAAAATATTTTGAATTTATTAATTGTAACAACTGAGCATGTTAAATTGGCAAGCCTAATAACAAAAATGCATACGAAATTAGACCTTTTTACACTACCATTCAAAAGGGTTGGTAAGA
>NW_015506744.1:99198-119325 GCF_001515645.1 Sinocyclocheilus grahami
ATATTCCCCTTTTTAGAGCTAATAAATAATAAAAACATTACAGTTGAATAGTAAGTAATTTTTTAAAAACCCTTTACATGCTACAGGCACCTTCATTCTTATCCAGGGATGTTAAAGGTGTTTAATGAAACTTTTGGGTGAATCTCTTCACTGTGACCTTTCAGTCTGATCTCCTGCTTTGAGATCTTCACAGAGAAGCTCTTCATTCCTTCCCTATAAATCCCTGTAAAGGTCAGCCACGACAAATGGAATATTCACACCAGAAGAAAAATTAGTTGTTTTATTTATTTATTTATTTGCCACTCCTACATCTTTGTTTCCTCAGGGCCAATACAGACACAGAATAGATCATTCTCTGTTTGCCTGTTCTCTATTCATGCTACATTACAGGATCCTTTTCAAAGGTACTATTGTTGCCCCAATACCTATTAATTGTGACACTGAACATTCACTAAAGGTCTCCTAATAACCAGTGCTTTGGCCGCTTCCTCTCATTCTTCATTTACAATTTCAAACTGCCCACCAGTGATCCTGTTCGACCAAGCTGGACTTAGCTCCAACTTTACTGAGGTATCATAGAAAGGTTTTGACTCAAGTTCCAGCTGTAGATGTTAATGCAGTATTTTTAGTCAGCAGTTCTTATACAAGATTGGTGATGAACGGTTGAAAGGAGTTACTATGAAGAGAAAAAAAAGACCTCATCGAATGGGTCTCCAGGGTTTCTACTTTGGCACTAAACATAAAGACACAATGAAGCCTACTGGCCTCCGAGGTTTACCATGAGTGAGCATGTATGAGTGTGTGTAATGAGAGCAGTAATAGAAGGTTTCATCCCGAGCAGCTCCCTGTCAGGCCTGTACAATGAAGTCATGATGGACATGCAGAGCTATAAGTATAACCTTTAGAAACCCAATCCTCCTCTATCTGCTGCTCACTCATACACTGCATGTTGCATCAGTACGCTCTCCTGCACTTTTAATGCTGTCCTGCTGATCTGTCAACAACACAGAGATCACTATCATCACAGACAGGGAAGAGAGAGAGAGGGGAGAGAGAGAGAAAAGCGTAGATGTGTAGAATGTAGTAGATATCAAGAGAAATATTGGATCTGAGCAACAAATTTTTTTTTTTTCATTGAAAACATGTGATAATGATGGGAACCTTGATCAGAATTTAGTTTAAGAACAGGTGTTAACAAATTATAGACATATTATAACTATTATTAGATATTCACAATATAGAAGTACCGTATAAGATTCATTACAGAAAATTTGATACTCTTATGTTGGATATTTAGTGTAATATTTAATTGGATATTCAATATGAAACTTACGTTAATCTTTAAAAACACTAACAAATAATTGAATAACAAATGTAATCATTAGCAAATCTCAAAATCTATATCCATTTTCATTATAATGCTGTAGTGCCTAAATTTGTTTATATAATTTAAAATAACTGAATTTATTTATTTTTTTATTTTTTTGACAAAATTGTATAGAGTTTTTTTTTATACTGGACAGAACACAAAAATAATTATTTAATTATCATATGTGACCCTGGACCACAAAACCAGTCATAAGGGTCAGTTTTTCGAAACTGAGATGTATACGTCATCTGAAAGCTGAATAAATAAGCTTTCCATTGATGTATGGTTTGTTAGGATAGGACATATTTGGCCGAGATACAACTATTTAAAAATCTTGAATCTGAGGGTGCAAAAAAATCTAAATACTGAAAAAAATCGCCTTTAAAGTTGTCCAAATGAATTTCTTAGCAATGCATATTACTAATCAAAAATTAAGTTTTAATATATTTACAGTAGGAAACTTACAAAATATCTTAATGGAACATGATCGTTACTTAATATCCTAATGATTTTTATCATAAAAGAAAAATCCATAATTTTGACCCATACAATGTTTTTTGACTATTGCTACAAATATACCCCAGCGACTTAAGACTGGTTTTGTGGTCCAGGGTCACATATCGGCTGTAAGGAAAAGACTACCATCTTATACATTCAGTAGATTAAATAATTGCGCAGATGGACCCACCACCCCCAGAGTAGTTGATTTATCTGTTGAGTACTCAAGCAGACAAAATGACCAAAATATCCATCTTTAGAAATGACAGGGCTGGTCTGAGGTCAGAAATCCCAGGGGAGCTAATGTAGAGGATCAGAAGAAGACACAAAAGTGAAGACATTACAGCCTGTATGGTCAGATACACATATACATATACAGTCATCATACACACACACACACACACATGCATATGCATATATATAAAATAAATACAACATAAGAGGATATGCTATAAAAAAATTAATCAGAACCGATACTATTTTCTTTCCAAATACACCTTACCGATCTTATTGTGCATTATTCAGGGTGTTTTTTCAAAGACAAATGTTTTTCTTCAGAATTCTTTCATCTAAATATAATAACTTGCCAGAAGTCCTATTGTTCAACTCCACCCATCCAGTCTCCTGTCATAAATCCTTTTGGCCTTCATAAACAATTGTTTTCACATAAAGTGAAAGGAGACAAACTGTATATCTAAACTCAATTGTGCATTCCAGATGCTGTCACATCCTACAACCTCATCATCTGCAGAGAGAAACTGCCATTCAATCACACCAAAATACAGATAATGATTAACTTAGAGGTATCATACAGGATTGTGGAGATATTTCACTGGAGTTTGGTCTTCATTTCACTATTTTATGTTATATTTTGTTTTACTTCTTTAAGCATTTATTTATCTTCAATGTCCATTGTCATTCAATAATGTATTCTGCTAATAACTGTTGTTAGAACACTGTCATTTTTGCTACAATTTCACCTCATTAAAAAAATAAAAGTACCTAATTGACACATTGTTGTTGATGATGATGATTTTATGTAAAACCCTAATAGACACTTCAAGATATTATAAGACCAGACAGATAGAGGGGTAAAAAACAATTAATAAATAATATATACAAATAATACTAATATTAAATTATATTAACATACTAATATTAATGAAAAACTGTCATTAAAAAGGTTATTTATATCACCATTAAGGTCCTATATTGCATTTTCAAAGCATGGTTCTATATGGAACCCTATAAAAAGGTTCTATTTAGCACTAAAAAGGGTTCTGCTATTGTTACAAGCCGAAGAACCCTTTTCTGGTACTGTTTAGAACCATGTTTTTTTAAATGTGCGCTATTAGACGCATATCTAATTGTTTGTGCGGAGAGCTAAAGCGCGCTTTACAGGACATGGAGGCACCGGCGCGATCACTTGCATTGGAAACAACTTAAAATATGCCATAATTTTTGTCCATAAAGGTAAGAGTAATACATCACTCGGAACTGTAAAGTGTCTACTTTTATTTGTGTGCACTCACAATATCAACAAAACGTTTAAATAAATAAAATAAGCTTACAGGATGCGCTTTCTGCAATTTCGGCCAGGAGTGCTTCACAATGATGAAACGAAACTCAGCGAATACTTGCCTCAAAGACTTGCTAAATATATCTATAGAAAGCTTTAAATTAATACTTTAAAACAAAATAAAATAAAACAAATCGAAAACAAAAACTCTTTCATTATAAAATCCGTAAAGATGTACTACTCAAAGGAGATGGCGAGTCAGTATCGTCATCTTCATCTTTGCGTCACGGACTCAGAAAACACTAATTTATTAAAAAATAATTCAAATATCGCCCCATTGGAACCCGACGGGCTTGCAGACCTCTAACGTGCAGCAGAGTAGGTATAACATACCCTGAAATCACAGAAAATATTGCATCAGATCACGCAACAGCACATACTGAAAAATGATCACAGATTATAAAAGAAAAAACACCTGCAATTATGCTCTGCTAGAACAGGGAGAGGGAAAACACTCCAAAGAATCAACGGTCTGTAAATTCTCCGCACATAATGAAGCAGCAATCTGAAAACTGTGCTTCCTAGAGTGTAAATATGGAATAGCAAACAATTATGGTTTGTTTGTCCCAAGAAACTCAGAGCTAACAGAGCGAGCTCAGTTAACAA
Source organism: Sinocyclocheilus grahami (assembly GCF_001515645.1). Lineage (NCBI taxonomy): Eukaryota > Metazoa > Chordata > Actinopteri > Cypriniformes > Cyprinidae > Sinocyclocheilus > Sinocyclocheilus grahami. The sequence goes on from NW_015506744.1 coordinate 103,251, forward strand.
AGATGAACAGAGCAAGGAGATCAAGAGTGGGTCAAACCTACATATCACACTGATGAAACACTCTGATCTATGAAGAACAGTAGCTTCCTTGAAGTGATTAACAATGACAAATATATTGCCTGGACCACCACAATTCAAGCCAAACCTTCAAACAACTACTACTGATTTTCTTAAAACTGTGGTTCCAATAAGTATTTTGTAACCACACACACACAAAAAAAACTTGTTGTTGCAAGTGGAATTTATTTTAAATAATGTTTTTTGAGTAAATCACAAAAATATTTGAAAGTTGCCTCAGTTTTAAACAAAGATAAACTAAAATTGTACTGACTGCAAACTTTTGAACAGAAGTGTATATTTTGTCGTAATTCTAACACAAAATACACTTGCATTCAAAAGTTTGCAGTCAGTACAATTTTTGGCAACACTTGATAGTCCACTTTAGGGGATTCTACTATCTGTAAGTAATTTTGCAACTACATGTCAACTAGCAGTCTTTAGAGTATTAGCTGTAGACTGTCTGCTTAATATCTGCTAACACTTTATTTTGATGGTTGCTTAACATACATTCAACTGACTATAAGTAACTTTGCAAGTACGCCAACTTATTCTACTAACCCTAACCTAACAGTTTACAAATGCTCTAACAAGAGTTAGTTGACATGTAGTTGCAAAGTTACTTATAGATAGTAGAATGACTAAAGTGGACTATCAAAATAAAATGTAACCAATTTTTTGAAAGAAATTAATATTTTAAAGTGCCCCTAGTATGCCATTTTAAGGTTGCTAATATTGTTTTATGAGTCTCCTAAAACAGGTTTACATGCATGCAAGGTTAAAAAAACATGTTAAGTTTTCTCAAAAAATTTATTTAATTTTACCTCATTTCTAAATGATTCGTAAACGACTCGTGCGAAGCAGTTCAAATAATCAGTCTCTCTAAACCCCTCCTTTCCGTGAGCCCTCACTGCTCTGATTGGTCAGATGGCGCAGTGCTTTGTGATTGGTCCAGAGCTGGAGAGAGATTGGCTCTGGACTGGTCTACCGCGTACAGCGCGTGTCGGAAACGAAACGCCCATTGCCATGACGGAATGACAGCCCTGGAGACTTGTCAATACATAGAAAAGATAGTATCGATTGTACCTTACCAATTCAAGCCGGAGTCTGATGATGAAACGGTTGAACTGGCTGATCGACAAGAGACTGATTCGCAAGCACAACTGGAGCAGGACGTTTCTCAGTGGTAAGTGTCAAGTGTTAACAAGTTTGTGGTAATTATAAGATGTGATAAAACAAATTTACTCTCACAGCATAGGATACACACGTCTTCTCGACATGTTAACCACACGGAAATTTTACTGTTTGTGGGTGGGCAAGTTGGCAACGTAGAACGTGGGCAGACATAATGTAAATGTGTTACTTTGTGACGTAGAGCCATAACAGAATAAGATTCAAACTTTATTTATCGTGCACTGTGTCGGCTTCACAACTTTGCAGATAGTTTATGTTCACATACAGCTACATGACACACTGCATGAAAGGTAATATTTGAAAAGGCATAATAGGGACACTTTAATTAATATTTTATTCAGCAGGGATGCATTACACTGAGACAGGTAAGGTTTTTACATTATTACAAAAATCAATTTTAAATAAATGCTGTTTTTTAAACTTACTGTTCAAAGAATCCTGAAAAAAAAGGCATTTCCACAAAACTATTAACTTGTCAATGTCAACTGATGTCAACATTGATAATAAGAAATTTTTATTGAGCACCAAATCAGCATATTACAATGTTTTCTGAAGGATCAAGTGACACTGAGAACTGGAGTAATGACTGCTGAAAATTCAGCTTTGCCATCACAGGAATACATTTGTTTAACTTGTATTAAAATAGAATAAAATGTGGTATTCTTGTGTGTTAAAAAGTAATAATAATTATTAAAAAAATAAATAATGCAACAACATTCATACAGTGTGACTTAAGTGTAAAAACTCACAGACTATGGATGCTTACAACACATGAATGCCAATTTCTTTCCCCACTCTATCGCTAGCATCTTTGGTTGTGGTCACCTTGATCTCATTTTTGTGAATGGATGAGGAATCTCAGGCAATTTCTTTTTCAAGGTTGTTACAGCCATGCAGTCAGGCCGAGATCTTGCACAGAGACACAACAACTAACCGAATGTGAATGTGACATAAGTCTAAAATGACAGCAAGGCCAAGCATAACCTGCCCTCTTTCTTGTGCATTTAAAGAAAGTGAATATAGAACTCATGCAATCATATAGCACTCGTGCAGTTTATCAGGTTTGATGCATGAAATGAAAGGTTATATTAGAGTAAATGACACTGCTACTTGACCAATACAATACAATGATATCTTGTTTATATGTATGTCAATGTACTGCATGTATGGCAACAACCCTTAGAGGGACACCATTACATAACCCTGTATGCCATGGTGTCTGAAAAGCCAATTTATTTCCAGACACCCATACATTGCTGCTTGACTAAACTAATGAGATTACAGAGTATATTTTGAAGCTTGAATAATTAAAAACTCCTGGTGTAATCCCAAGGCTGAGGCACTACTTACTTTTCTGCATTCCCAAATCAACATGAATCTCTGGGTATATTGTGTATCGAATTACTAAGTGCATGAACAGCAGATGATTGTGGGTTATATTGATCATCATGATCTTATAATGTGCAGAGCAATTGCTGGGTAAGTGCAAGGAGAAAATCCAATTTTAATACAAATGAGACTGGAAACAATTAGCTTTGGCTGACAGTATTTCCGAAAACCACTGATCGATCCAAGCCCTGTTAACATATTGTCATATGTGCATGCAGGGTGTTTATGATTTAATAAAACATTTATGGGCAGTGAATGGTGTGATTATGCATAAACGCACACTATATTTCCCACTAGAGAAATGGATTGTATTTGCTACAGTTTTACCACAGTAGATCTATCCATAAAAAATAAAAATAAAAACTTTACAACAGTGCAAACAAATATAAACATCATGGCTCAATGCCTTGGTTTTGTTTGCCATTGTGTGTACAGCATGAGTGAGAAAGAGTACGTTCGGACCCTGGTGTGATGTAAAATGAGGTGAAAAAGACCGAAGGGCAGGTAGAATCTCTCTCAGCTCTCCACAGTGTGGGAGGACAGATAGACGCTCACCCAGCAGCACTCTATGAACACCTATCCCATTTATGCACACACAAACATTGGGCCTTAGGACATGCATGAACATTAAACTCCATGAAAAATGAAGTAAAATGGTGAATTGAGTCCATTTCTATGCCATTTTAAAGTGAAGGCAAATATTCTTCTTCAATTCAGCTCACTACAGATTAGCATTTCACTCAGACTCACTGGTGCCTCATTAAGCTCAGAAAAAGAGCTAGCCTTACATGAATGTAAAATGTCTTGATGTCCTCATATGACTCACAAGACCTACTAACAATAAAGATTATTTAGGGATAAATAAATAAATTGTACATTTATTTTTAATTTTGTAAATTAATTAAATTAATTTACATTACATTAAATTAAATTGTATTTACAATTACATTTTTCATCTTTATACTAATACTATGTATTATTAATTATTCTGTATAATCATTGTGTATAATTTACTCTGGTGGGGCCAGGGAAATTAAATTAAATAAAAAAAATAAATTAATAAAAAAAAAAATATATATATATATATATATGTATACAGGTGCATCTCAATAAATTAGAATGTCGTGGAAAAGTTAATTGGTGGGTTTTTGTTAAATGTGAGCCAAAATCATCACAATTAAAAGAACCAAAGACTTAAACCATTTCAGTCTGTGTGCATTGAATTTATTTAATACACGAGTTTCACAATTTGAGTTTAATTACTGAAATAAATGAACTTTTCCATGGCATTCTAATTTATTGAGATGCACCTGTATATATATAATGTTTGTTGTGGGGCCAGAGAAAATATCACCTTCTAATTGCCAATTGTTCCAAACCTGTATGAATTCATTTCAGCTGTTGGACACAAAAGAAGATATTTTGAAGAATATGGGCATCCAAACAGTTGACGGTAGCCATTGACTTCCACAGTATGAAAAAAAAGAAGAATATGAAAATCAATGGCTACCATCAACTGTTTTGTTACCAACATTCTTCAAAATATCTTGTTTTGTGTTCAGCAGAAGAAACTCATACAGTTTTGGAACACCACGAGAGTGAGTAAATGATGACATTTTTATTTTTGGGTGAATTATCCCTTAAACCAATTCTATATTACTTATTTCTTAAACCCTTTCAATCAGCGCTAAGCAACACAACCAGTTTCACAACACTAAAAAACAACCATATTCCCCACAGCATTATGACAGATGCCATACATTACAGAAATATGTTATGCAGTTTTACTTATTTATTTCAAATCACTATGGCAACCTTGCTGGAAAGGTGTAAATGAGATTGGCTGTTAGTGTGTTCACGACATTCTAATTTATTGAGATGCACCTGTATATACAGTATATAATGTTTGTTGTGGGGCCAGAGAAAATATCGCCTTCTAATTGCCAATTGTTCCAAACCTGTATGAATTTATTTCAGCTGTTGGACACAAAAGAAGATATTTTGAAGAATATGGGCATCCAAACAGTTGACGGTAGCCATTGACTTCCACAGTATGAAAAAAAAGAAGATGAAAATCAATGGCTACCATTAACTGTTTTGTTACCAACATTCTTCAAAATATCTTGTTTTGTGTTCAGCAGAAGAAACTCATACAGTTTTGGAGCAACACGAGAGTGAGTAAATGATGACAACATTTTTATTTTTGGGTGAATTATCCCTTAAACCAATTCTATATTACTTATTTAAACCCTTTCAATCAGCGCTAAGCAACACAACCAGTTTCACAACACTAAAAAACAACCATATTCCCCACAGCATTATGACAGATGCCATACATTACAGAAATATGTTATGCAGTTTTACTTATTTATTTCAAATCACTATGGCAACCTTGCTGGAAAGGGGTAAATGAGATTGGCTGTTAGTGTGTCGCCTGCGGTTCAGACTCATGACCGGGATCTTTTATCGCTGAGACCACTCCATATTTCAGTATCAAACAATGTGCAAATCCAGCATCGAACTGGTCCTTGTTTATAAAACATTCGTCACTGAAACGACTTCCGTAACCCTGATGAAGCACGTTGATGGGTGTGCTCTATACGAACCCGGAAGGAGTGTATTTGGCACAGAAATACTCTGTAATATGTCCAAATCGTTTTTTTTTTTTTTTACTTTGGCCATGTTTAGAATGAGAATCCAACTCTTTGACAATGTAAATAACTCAGAATGCATGAATTTGCATTAGGACACCCTTTTAATTTTATGAAGCTACGAGAATACTTTTTATGCGCAAAGAAATAAGTCTTCAATGCACGTTCACGAGAGTATCACGCGTGCGGGTGGTGCTGCTGACAGGAGCCGGTATTCTGATGCACTGCACCTTTTTTGCAAGCAGAGGAATGCACACGCATGCTTCATGGTACTATCGTGAACGCGCGTCAAAGACTGACACAGAAGAGAAGAAATTGTTGAATAAAGTTGTTATTTTTGTTTTCTTTGCACACAAAAAGTATTCTCGTTGCTTTATAAAATCAAGGTTGAACCACTGATGTCACATGGACTATTTTAACGATGTTCTGTTGCTGTCTATGCAGGGTCAAAAAGCTCTCGGATTTCATCAAAAATATCTTAATTTGTGTTCCGAAGATGAACGAAGGTTTTTATGGGATTGGAATGGCATGAGGGTGAGTAATTAATGACAGAATTTTCATTTTTGGGAGAACTATCCCTTGAAATACTTATTATAAATGCACATATTCATGTAAAATACATAAATAAATCCTGTTATATTTACAGCAAAAACAGAGGTTGCCAGAAATTTACTCTTAAAAAAATTGGTGACAATCTGTTAGGTATTATATCATGGCATATTGGTGCCTGTGCATATTACAACTTACTGTATTTATCTTTTTAATAAGTGATGATGTTAATTTACCAATCTACTTGAATTACTTGAATATATTTGCTTTTCATCGTAAAATGTACTGATAACCACCATAATACAGATGGTAAACCCATAGGATGAATCATTGTTCACCATACTTGGCCTGACCATAAAAAAGATGCACACAAGATGCCCACACAAAGACAAAACACTAATCAGAGAAACACAAATGTTACTAAAATAATGCAATAAACATGAAATAAATAACACTTTTGATGTGTCACGTAGGGTTTTCTGGGAAAGTAATTTTACAGTTTTTCACTGAAAATTATACAGTAATTTTACAGTAAAATACATATATTTCTCCATATAGGGTGCAGAGGGTTTTTTACATTATATTTTTCTTAATTGTTTTTACAATGTAGAAATGGAGCCATAGGGAAATGCAGACACAATTTTGTGAACGTGTGAATGTGTGTGTCTGTATGTGGGTATGTGGAACGCTGCCTGTGCACATACAACATTTACTCTTCAAAGTTCAAACAGCTCAGTCATTGTTTCTGTCTGCAATATTTTCTATAGGACAAGATCATAATTTATTATTTCACAAGTTCAATAATTTGTTTTAGGTTGATGGGGTTGAAAGGACAGATTAACTGCTACAAAATGCCATTGAACATACATTACAATACAATCCTGAATGCACGGTGTCCACTACTCTCTCAAAATGTAACAAAATGTAAATGTAAGAAAGAAAAAAAGAAAATATTAAATTAATTAATGATTTAACAATAAATGCATCAGAGGGTGAAAGAGAGGTGACCAACATAAGAAGATCACTATTAAGTGACGTGACATGTGGCCAAGTATGGTGACCCATACTGGGAATTAGTGCTCTGCATTTATCCCATCCTAAGTGCACACACACACAGCAGTGAACACACACACCGTGAACAGACACCCAGAGCAGTGGGCAGCCATTTTTTGATGCAGCACCCAGGGAGCAGTTGGGGGTTCAGGTTCTTGCTCAAGGGCACCTTTGTCGTGATATTGAAGGTGGGAAAGAGCACTGTACGTACATTCACTGCCCCCACCTACAATCCCTGCCGGTATGAGACTCGAACCCACAACCTTTGGGTTTCGAGTCCGACTCTCTAACCATTAGGCCACGACTTCCCCAATGCCTGATTCTCCGATATTCAAACAGAAATTGGTTACACATTATTTTAAGGTGTCCTTGTTACAGTGTAATTATACATTTAAGAACTGATTAATATTAATTAACTGCATGTATAGGGTTAGGATTATTTAGGGTTAGGATTAGGGTCACTTGCATGTAATTATGCGTAATTAATTGTTATTATAATAGTAATTACAATTACAATGTTACATGTGTAACAAGGACACCTTAAATTAAAGTGTTAACCAGAAATTTTCAATGCACGTTTCCGTACATTCACTGCCCCCACCTACAATCCCTGCCGGTATGAGACTCGAACCCACAACCTTTGGGTTTCGAGTCCGACTCTCTAACCATTAGGCCACGACTTCCCCAATGCCTGATTCTCCGATATTCAAACAGAAATTGGTTACACATTATTTTAAGGTGTCCTTGTTACAGTGTAATTATACATTTAAGAACTGATTAATATTAATTAACTGCATGTATAGGGTTAGGATTAGGGTCACTTGCATGTAATTATGCGTAATTAATTGTTATTATAATAGTAATTACAATTACAATGTTACATGTGTAACAAGGACACCTTAAATTAAAGTGTTACCCAGAAATTTTCAATGCACGTTTCCTCTAAAAGTATTGTGGCGGTCAGGTTGTTTGGAAAGACTTCTCAGGGATGATGGAATTTATCATCATGGTTTCCTTAGGCAAGATTCAGTATAGTACCACATGATTAAAAACAGACTGATGGAATCACTGGAGGCTTCCATGAATATGCCTAACAACAGCAAAATACCAACACAACTCAAATACATGCAAAATTGCTCTATGACAGCTGACTGGTGTCTAAAATTGCTTATAGGCTGCAGATAGGTTTGGATGCAATGCTGACTGAAATCTGCGTTCTGTACAAAATAATGTTGTATTTGCTATTCAGTTACATTATGTACACTACATTGTTTATTTTTTTTAAAGAAATAAATTAATACTTTTATTGAGCAAAGATTTATCAAAAGTGGCAGTGAAGATTTGTATGATGTTACACAATTTTGAATGCTGTTCTTTTGAACATTCTATTAATAAAAATATTTCTGGGGGGGGGGGGGAATGTATCACGATTTCCACAAAATAATAACCATTTTCAACATTGATAATAACAAGAAAATGTATTCAGCACATATTAGACTGTTAAAATTTTCTGTTATTTAATTTATACACTTTTTTTTATTTTAAAGAAATTAATAGTTAATTTAGCAAGGGCACATTAAACTGATCAAAAGTGAGGATAAAGCTATTTACAATGTTACACAAGATTTCAATGTCAAATACTGTAAATGCTGTTCTTCTGAACTTTCTATTCATTACAGAATCCTAAAAAAATATGTCCTGGTTTGTAAGTATTAAGCAGTTGTTTCTTGAGCATTTAAATCAGCATATTAAAATGACTTCTGAAGGATCATGCGGCACTAAATTACTTTTAAAAAATAGAAAACAGTTATTTTAAATAATATTTCACAATGTTACTGTTCCAGCATATGGACTTTAAAAACATTTAAAAATCAAACACCATAATTTTGAAAAGTAGAGTAAATTAATTGCAGTATACTGCACAAAAACAAACTGCAGCATAAATTGGAGACAGTTTTTCTGTTTGCCTTCCCTGGTTGTGCATTAGAGGCCTGGCCATAGGTGATGGCAGGTGGTACTATTATTTTCCCCTGAAAGCTGTGATTGTGGTGTGAAGTGTTTTTGTTTGCAAGCTAAAAAGGCAGAACAATCATGCATAATCTTGTCCAGTGGCCTTAAAGTGTGTGAGATTATGAAAAAGAGACAGGAAAGTTTTCTGTGCTCACTAATTGAACGCATAAAGAATTGCATTTCTCCACAGACTAAACAGACATAAGAAGGCATAGCTAATAGGCAGATGCTCGGAGAGCGTGACCTCTTCACACTGCATACCAGTGTGTATCACTCATCGTGCTTGCATTCAGAGTATCATCCGCATTCCACATAAACAAGGCCTCAACTTTTCTCTCATATACACACTCAAACACACACGCTTGTAATGAGTAAGAGGAACAGTCTAATGAGAGGTGTGTGATCTCACTGAGCAATCTCACGGGTGTAATTACTCAAATGGAACACACTGTACTGTAGCATACAAAGAAAGAGAGAGGGGTTTAAAACACCTGGAGCTGCTGCAGCAATTCCATCACAACCGTATAATAACCCAAAGGGGAAAATTCATTTTAATTGTTCAAAAGAGGAGTTCCCACTTCAGGTATTTTCACTTTAGGATATGTAACCCCAGAACATTTAGAAATAATGTATTGCTTTGAAAATTTGGTGTTGTTGTTAATAGAGCTTCATGCTAAAGATTCTGAAGACAACATTTCTCAATAAACATCTCCAGGTTACGACTGTAAACATGGTTCCCCGAGGGAACGAGACGCTGCGTCAGAAATGCTTTGGGGACGCCCCCAGCGTGACCATGCTCTGAATCACATATGAAATCAGTCCAATAGATGGGCGAGACATCATGGACGGGTGACATTGCGACCAAGAAGCTATAAAAGCATGTGCGGTGGAACTGGCATCAGCTTCTAGGAATGAAGCAAGCGCTCACAGGGATGCCGGAAGTATGGCACTGAGACGCAGCGTCTCGTTCCCTCGGGGAACCATGGTTACATTCGTAACCTGGAGAGGTTCCCCTTCAGGAACTTGAGCTGCGTCGGAAACGCTTTGGGAATGAGTATGCCCACGTGGCCAGACTTACAAATCCCTGCCTAGTGTGGAAGAGCACAGCTAAGGCGAGAGAAAGGAGCCAGGAGTGGCGCAGAATGCAAGAAGGCACCTGACAAAGTAGGTGGGGACATCCCACAGGAATGCAGGAACTTCAGAATGAGTGAGTCTTGACCCCTCAAGAAGAGGGGAGATCAGAGGACTCGAGGCTATGAAAAAGCATCCTGATCCACCGCTTAGCATAAGCTTCTCTAATCCCTGCCTAGTGTGGAAGAGCACAGCTAAGGCGAGAGAAAGGAGCCAGGAGTGGCGCAGAATGCAAGAAGGCACCTGACAAAGTAGGTGGGGACATCCCACAGGAATGCAGGAACTTCAGAATGAGTGAGTCTTGACCCCTAAAGAAGAGGGGAGATCAGAGGACTCGAGGCTATGAAAAAGCATCCTGATCCACCGCTTAGCATAAGCTTCTCTGGCCAGAGGCCTCAGCGCACCGTGGAGGAAACGTGTAACTAGCGGGTGTCTGCCCACTGACTGGCCACTGACACGTAGACTTTCAAGGTGGAGTGGGTCAACCCTGCAGAGAAACGGGCCTGCAGGAACTCCAGCACTGTACCAACTGGGCAGTAAACTGGGTCAGGCTGGCAGTCTCTGCACCAAGAAGTGAAAAGATTCCACTTCAGGGCATACAGTTTCCTCGTAGAGGGAGCTCTGGATTGGAGAATGGTCTCAACAACCTCGGTTGAGAGGAAGGAAGCTGCGAGTCAACATCAGTAACGTTTTGCATTTTATTCCAGCAAAAGTTTGTTTATGGCGCCACTATATACCTGTAGAATTTCTGTCTTGATGCATTTTGCAAAAAATAAATAAATAAATAAATCTTACAAGAAAATATACATATAAAAAATTCCAGCAAAAATAATTTGTTGCGAATATATTGTTGGGATCAGTAAGCTTTATTAAAGAAACTGAAACATTTATTCAGCGAGGATGCTTTTTATTGATCAAAAATGACAGTAAACATATTTATAATTTATTGTAAAAATTATATTTCAAATAAATGCTATTCTTTTGAACTATCTATTCATCAGAGAATCTTGTATCAAGCTTTCCACAAAAAATATTAAGCACAAAAGTTACAGATACTTTTAAATTGTTATAAATTATTGTGAATTTTCGATTGGTCAAAGAATCCTGAAAAAAACGTATTATGGTTTCCACAAAAATATTAAGCAGCACAACTTTTCTCATCATCGACACTGGCGTATAGGCTGCTGAAAATTCAGCTTTGCCATCACAAGAAGATATGATATTTAAAACATATTAAAATAGAAATCTATGGAGCCCTACACATGACATGCAGACATAAATATATTTATAGTGGCCACAAAGAATACATTTTCTCATTTTATTAATTAATTCCTTCAACTCTTTCCCCGCAGCATTTTTGAAAAAAAGTTACCAGCCACCGCCAGCATTTTTTATGATTTTCACTCAAATTTAATGGCCCCCAGATATATAGTTTTTTTGAATATCTGAACATGCAAAACATCAAAATAAAGAACATAGGCTCTACTTTTTTAAATACTTGCTTCAAGCATTCTTTTTTTTATCAACACTTGAATGTAGGTAAGTTTTATTAAAAATCACATTTTTATCAAATACCACATCTGGATCATATTCAGTAGGATGATCAAAGCAAAGATGCAGTAGATACACAGTCCTTTGCCACTTCCTGGATTGACATTTCCCTCAGTAACATTAGGCAGTTCTCATTGGGTTCATTGTTGATGATTGCATTGTTTTTCATATGCATATGCATACAATATGCATATATGCATCCTTATGAAAATTAACCATGGTAAGGGATTCTAGACTCATTTAGGAGATGCGTAATAGCGCCCCCGAACGCATAACAGTGAGAACGCGGAAACCCAGAAAATTCTGTGTTTGGCGGGAAAAGAGTTAATTTAGTGAATTACTGACCTCATTTTGATTTTACTAATACAAGGATACAAATTAGTATAACATAGCCACAATTTACTAAAATGAGGGAACAAATTCTTAATTCATGACCACAATTTAAAGGGGTCATATGATGCTGCTAAAAAGAACATTTTTTTTATGTATTTGGTGTAATGAAATGTGTTTATGCGGTTTAAAGTAAAAAAAACACATTATTTTCCACATACTGTACATTATTGTTTCTCCTCTATGCCCCGCCTTTCTGAAACGCATCGATTTTTACAAAGCTCATCAGTCTGAAAAAGCGAGGTGTGCTGTGATTGGCCAGCTATCCAGTGCGTTGTGATTGGCCGAATATCTCAAGCGTGAGATGGAAATGTTACGCCCCGTACCATACTGTGATGATGCCCTGTCAGGCCGGAGCGATGATTCAAAAACATGAAAACCCATTATAAACGAGGCATTCTTTGCATCCAGTGGGGACATAATTATGGATTATAATGACTTATACTGTCTTTTTACGCGTTGCGTTGCATCGCGCCACGTTACCATAAAACCATGTCTGCATTTGTGATCGGAGAAATGACAAACAACAAGCCCTACTCTACACTGCCCAAAAAACTCGCTTGAAATATATAAACTATAAAAACTCTTTAAATATAAAAAACGTACTTACAGCTTAACTTAACAGCTGGCATTGTAGTCTACTCTCCCAGGATCAGGAAACAGTCCTCCATAAAATGTGCTGCACACATCTGAATATTTGGGTTGAAGTGTTCTGGAACAGTGTTGTAAATACAACTTAACCACTGATTTCTAGTCGTGTCCATTTTTGGAAGGCCAAACAAAGTAGTTTCGCTTTCACAACGAAACACAGCATCACACACCGCGGCCTTGAGTGAGCAGAGGCCGGGGGATAAAGGTAGGAATGGCCGGAGGGCTAGAGTGAGCAGAGGCGGCGGATTTGACGAAGGAGCATCTGGAGGGCTTGCGGCAACCACATGTGACGACCCCGGGCTGGACTCCGCTTCGTCCACGGTGAAAGCCGATCCGGCGATCCACAGCGCAAAGTTATAGTATTTCTTCAGCAACCAGCACGAATCAGCTCCAGGCATGACGAGACAAATATCATCCTCTTTTGGAAGGCCAAACAAAGTAGTTTCGCTTTCACAATGAAACAGACAGCGCCTTCACAACATGGCGGTGGCGGCAACAACAATACTACAGCGAGAATAAAAGTTACACCTTCTTTCTTTGCGTGAACATTTGGGCGGCGTTCTGCAAATCTTCCCACATAGTGATGTAGATATGTGGGGGCGTGTTAGAACGAGCCGTTTTAGGTAGGTGTGGCTGACTCTTAACTTTTAAGAATATATTTTTGGATTTGAGACTTTAGTGTTTGCTACTTTACAGATCTTCTTTATACACCAAGAGCTTGTAACACTCCAAAGTGTGACCCCTTTAACTAAAACAAGAGTTAATAAGACAAGGGAACAAATTATTAACTCGATTAATCAGATTAATGTAAAATATTTTTCCTGCATATCATGTGTGCGTGTAAACAGATATTTCAAACTGTAATAAAAAGTTCATAATACTACTGTTTTTACTGTAGTTTTGATTAAATAAATGCAGCCTTGGTGAGCATACATTAAACACACACATAAAATTATATATATTATAAATCTACAACTTACAAATGAGCCTCGTGCAGCAGATATGGAATGAAAGAGTTCACCTTCAGGTGAACTAAGAAGAAAAAGAGATGACCAAGTGCACAGTGACCTCAGCTGCTAACTGTGAATGACGGTGTGCAAAACTACAGTGGCAATCTAGTGACCTTCAACTATGAAGTCTTGTGCTGATCTAAATGAGAGGAAGTCAGGAGGGGAATGAACAGTGCGTGAAGGAACACGGTAGTAATAATGATAGAGAGAGTGTGTTTGAACAGAGAGAGCAGGATAGTCATATTAATGCACACTGCCTGCTCACAACTCAGGTACTTATTAAGAAATATAAATGAAAGTCAAGCCTGAAATGACTGAGGTGGCATCTATAGAATGTGAGTGTGTCTTTGAGAGTATATGCACACTGAACCGTGTTTCATCTGAGGCAAAGCTGTCATACATCAGAGGGACAGTGTGTGTATATGTGTCTACTATCAGCAGTTGCTGACTTTGACTTTTAATTTGCTGCTGATGTATGAAAGGTGCCGTACATGCATGTCAACAGAAACTCAGCTCTTTATTTTTTCAGCTCTTTTTTTCATACACTGACATACTGAACAGACTGACAGGGTACATTTCACATCCAATACAAACTCTGAAGTTCACATATAGTACCAAAAGAGAAAAACACAGGTTGGAAACATTGCTTTTCAACCCGTACCACCCACAACAGATCCCCAGTCAAACAAAATAGAAACTTAACACTTTAACTTCATCAGCTCTTAATGCACAGTATAGTGCATTGACTCTATCGGCAGTTAATAAATAAATACAGTTTAACTCGCTGGTGTTGCTCATGTTGTGGTCAAAAAATATTTTTTGGGGGGAATGTACTACATTTTAATTTGATGATTTTTTTTGTCTTTAATATTTTATTTTATATAATTATATAATATTATTATTTTATCGTACTAAATTATATTTATGAAATAGTCAAGATCCATTTATTTCCTGGTAACCACTTTTTGAGCATAGGCCACAAAATAATGTCCAACATAAACTGTCGTAAATCTTGAATGCTTTGGAGCACAGACAGAAGTGATAAAATTATTATATATATGAAACATATATTTTCCAAAACAAGTTTCACACAAACATTGCAACACAATTAAAGCCAAGTCCTGTTCCAAATTTGAGATAGATATCTGAAAAAATTAGCTTTCAGTGAGATTTGTTTTGGGCGCAGTACCAAATGTTTTCACTAGAAGACATTAACTTCCAATTTGTTTCCAATGTGTTAATTTTTTAATTCAAACAGTAAAAGTGTGAAAAAAAATTTCAGGACCATTTAACTTTTTCGAATCATGTCCATGATTTGTGTGTGTGTGTGTGTGTGTGTGTGTGTGCAGTTCCATTCGGCACCATTCAGTTGAAGTAAAAAATTCTTAAAAAACTAAATGTAAATTTTTTCCGATCAAACATGACAGAACAACACCAGAGGGGTTAATAAACATACATTCACACACTGGTCATGGGCCACAGTCTTGATTTAATCACTAGCCCTCTTAATTCACCTTGATATATTCCTGTGCTAATATCCTCTAAATGTCTAAATTCTAAATATTACAGTTCTATAGTATTCTATAGTTTAAATAAATAAGAAACACTTTGAAAAAATAAAAAACTACAAACAACCATTTCAAATGCTACAAGTAAAGTTAAGCATTACAATATTATAATGTACATTTAAATATATATTTATGTATTCATGTATATAAAAATATTCATTTTGAGATTTGCTATAGATTATATTTAACAGCATTACTCATTTAATAAATTCTAATAAATTACGAGAGTTTTTAAAGATTAACGTTGCGCCATTTACTGTTCCTTTGTGAAATTTCGCAGGTGAAATCCAATAATTTCAATAGGAATCCGCAAAACTGGTATTTTAGTGTGGGGGCATAAGAAGTTCCTGTTGCAGATTTTGCTCGTGTTCAAGTTAGTCATGAGAATATGCCACATTGACCAACAGAAAGTCAATGACAATGGACTTTTTTTGCCCGCAAAATTTAGCTGAAAGTTTGTTAACGTGACAGAACCATAACCTTAAGTGAGCGTTAGATGATGGCAAAGGCAATCTAAATGTAAAAATAGGGGATATTAGCATGAACATTTACATCACCTGATACAATAAATAAAACATATAATATCACCCGAGAACCGACATAATAAATTCTAATAAATTACGAGAGTTTTTAAAGATTAACGTTGCACCATTTACTGTTCCTTTGTGAAATTGCTGTACAATGTGTTCTTCTAACAGCAATTTGATAATAGGCAGCAATGTTTAGCAACTACATCTATTAATGTAATTACACAACAGAGAACGTCTAGGTTACTTGTGTAACCCTCGTTCCCTGAAGGAGGGAACGGAGACGTTACATCAGTCGTGACTGACGAATTGGGATCTCGCCCGAGAGCCCAATCACCTTCGAG
>NW_015506744.1:121009-124169 GCF_001515645.1 Sinocyclocheilus grahami
GGAGGGAGGCAGCCTTCGCTCCAAGCCCTCCTGCAGGAAAGAAAGCACGACTGCGATCGGGCATCTACGGGGGTCTTCCAGGCGGGAAGAGCACCAACCGACGAACAGGTTCCACTTCAGGCTGTAAGCGTGTCTGGTAGACGGGGCTCTAGCTGAAGCGATGGTGTTTACTACCGCTGGAGGTAGCCCACCTAGAACCTCCGCGTCCCGTCCAGGGACCATAAGTGGAGATTCCACAAGTCTGGACGCGGGTGCCAGAGGGTGCCCCCTCTCTGAGAAAGGAGATCCCTCCTCAGAGGAATTCGCCAAGGAGGGGCTGTCGCGAGGAGCATCAGTTCGGGGAACCAAGTCCGACTGGGCCAGTATGGCGCCACCAAGAGGACCTGCTCCTCGTCCTCCCTGACCTTGCACAGTGTCTGTGCGAGAAGGCTCACTGGGGGAAACGCATATTTGCGTAGGCCCCGAGGCCAGCTGCACGCCAGTGCGTCCGTGCCGAGGGGTCCCTCGGCCAGGGAGTAAAACCACTGGCAATGGGACGTGTCCGGGGAGGCAAACAGGTCTACCTGAGCGTCCCCAAAGCGTCTCCAAATCAGCTGGACTGTCTCGGGGTGGAGTCGCCATTCTCCCGGAGGGGCGGGCTGACGTGAGAGCTCGTCGGCTGCACGATTGAGCTCGCCTGGGATGTGAACGGCGCGAAGCGACCTCAGATGCTTCTGACTCCAGAGGAGGAGATGGCGGGCGAGTTGCGACATGCGACGGGAGCGTAGACCGCCCTGGTGGTTGATGTACGCAACGGTCGCAGTGTTGTCCGTACGGACCAGTACGTGCTTGTCGTGTAGCAGCGATCTGAAGCGGCGCAGAGCCAGCCATACTGCTTGCAACTCGAGGCAGTTGATATGCCACTGTAGTCGGGGCCCCGACCAGAGCCCCGCAGCTGCATTCCCACTGCACATGGCACCCCAGCCCCTGGCGGAGGCATCTGTTGACACAACAACATGCCTGGATACTTGCCCAAGGGATACTCCTGTCCGAAGAAAGGCAAGATCTGTCCATGGGCTGAGGGTCTGACGGCAGAACGGGGTAACAGAAACCCGGTAAGTGCCGTGTCGCCATGCCCATCTCGGGACCCGGTCGTGAAGCCAACGCTGAAGCGGTCTCATATGAAGCAACCCGAGCGGCGTGACAGCGGCTGCGGATGCCATATGCCCCAGGAGCCTCTGAAATTGTTTCAGTGGAACCGCCGTCTTGCACTGGAAGGACCCCAGGCAGTTCAGCATCGACTGCGCGCGCTCTACTGAGAGACGTGCTGAGAGGTTGACCGAGTCCAGCTCCATGCCGAGAAAAGAGATCCTCTGCACCGGAGAGAGTTTGCTCTTTTCCCAGTTGACCCGAAGCCCCAATCGGCTGAGGTGACTGAGCACCATATCCCTGTGTTCGCACAACTGTGCTCGGGACTGGGCCAGTATGAGCCAGTCTTCGAGGTAGTTGAGAACGCGAATGCCCGCTTCCCTCAATGGAACGAGGGCTGCCTCCACGCCCTTGGTGAAGACACGAGGCGACAGGGATAGCCCGAAGGGGAGGCCCTTGTACTGATATGCTCGCCCTTCGAACGCAAAGCGGAGAACCGGTCTGTGTCGAGGGAGAATCGAGACATGAAAGTACGCGTCCTTGAGGTCGACCGCTGCAAACCAATCGAAAGGACGGACGCATTGAAAGATGCGTTTCTGCGTCAACATCCTGAACGGGAGCTTGTGAAGGGTCCGGTTCAGTACGCGCAGGTCCAGGATCGGTCGTAACCCACCGCCTTTCTTGGGTACGATGAAGTATGGGCTGTAGAAACCCGACCTCATCTCGGCTGGAGGGACCGGCTGTATCGCGTCCTTCGCTAGCAGGACTGCGATCTCTGCATGCAAGACAGGAGCATCCTTGTCCGGCACAGAGGTGAACCGAATGCCCCTAAACTTGGGAGGGCGCCGGGCGAATTGAATCGCGTAGCCGAGTCTGATGGTTCTCATGAGCCAGCGAGACGGCCTGGGGAGCGCTAACCAGGCCCCCAGCGACCGAACTAGCAGGACCAGGGAGACCACCGACGTACCCGCAGTGGGGCAGCGAAGTGGAACACAGGGACCCAACCCGGGAGGCCACGCATCCCAGGGTGGGGTCTGAGTGCCCGGCGCACCCCTTACCTGGCTCCACGGCTGGGCAGGGGGCTTGTGAGGAGGCGTAGCATCCTTGAACTGAAGCCTGCTGCCCATTAGTGAAGCTGGGTAGCCAGTGGCGGAACAAAAACAAATGGGAACATAAGATTCTCCACCCGGCCCTCCTGGGAGGAAGGAGTGGTGCAGTCACCATCTCCTGAAGAGCAGGATCCAAGGGCTCCGGGTCGCCCGTCTCAGGGACGCCGCCTGCTTTGGCGCTTCACGGGCTTGGCAGGGGCGGAGGCAGGCTGCGCCGGTTTCCTGCGGCCAGCTCCACGCTGCGGCCATTGTGAAGGCTGCGGTTGTGGCCGCGCCGGAGCGGAGGTGGAGGCCGCAGGAGGGCGCCCTCGGCAACGAGCAGACAGAGGGGCTGCAGCCGGCGGTGGGCTGCAGACAGCAGCAGACCGCCAGGGCAGGATGTGTCGCCTCCGTCTGCTTCTGCGCGGCGGAGAACTGTTGGGCAAAGCCCTCCACCGCTTCGCCGAATAGGCCGGCCTGGGAGATCGGGGAGTCCAGGAAGCGATGCTTGTCGGCCTCCCTCATATCCGCCAAGGTCAGCCATAGGTGGCGCTCCTGGACCACTAATGTGGACATCGACTGACCCAGGGCCCGCGCCGTGACTTTCGTCGCCCTCAGCGCGAGGTCCGTCGCCGTGCGCAGTTCCTGCAGCACACCTGAGTCAGCACCACCCTCGTGCAACTGCTTCAACGCCTTGGCCTGGTGGACTTGCAGGAGGGCCATGGCGTGCAGGGCGGAAGCGGCCTGTCCAGCAGCACTGTAAGCCTTAGCCGTCAGAGCGGACGAGAACTTACAGGCCCTGGACGGAAGGCGTGGACTACCTCTCCAGGCGGCGGCGCTTTGCGGGCAGAGCTGCATGGCAATTGCGCGCTCGACCGGAGGGATGTCCACATACCCTTGGGCCGCCCCCCCGACGAGGGTGGTGAGGACGGAGGGGGCACCAA
>NW_015506744.1:126487-127032 GCF_001515645.1 Sinocyclocheilus grahami
TCACGACTGACGTAACGTAGAACGTGACTGACTGAAAGGGAAATATAGTTAATTAGTCTAATTTTGTAGGCTGTTTACGATTGCCAAACAGCTTGGCACATAGTAACAGAGAGTGTGATCACAGGTGTGCATATAATGGTGTTATAATGGCCTCAAATATGGCTCATCCAATCAGAATCCACATTACAAGTATATTCTGAGGACATAGAAGGAGGGCAAAATGTTTGCACACACTAATAATGCTATCTGAAGCACATAATGAGTGGACATAAGCATTTCCTGATGCATATTTACATGTTTAGTGAAAGAAAATGAGAGAGCTGCATTAGGGATCCATCTGTTTGCCTCCGTTTGCCCCAACCACCTGTGTTTAAATGCATAGACCACATTCCAATAACACTATTATATCAAACACATACACACGTAGATGTATGCAGATCTCATCTGTATTGACACAGAATAACAAAGACATGTCCATGTTTGATAGACAGGAAAAGAGACAGAGAGGAAAGCAAGAGAAAGAGTAAACTAGAGGAGAGTGGGTG
>NW_015506744.1:127251-166931 GCF_001515645.1 Sinocyclocheilus grahami
AGAGAGCAAGAAATCCTTCTGTGCTTGACTGTATGTGTCTACATACGTAAATAAGACTCGTGGCCTGAATTGGAACAGGCGATGGTTGGACGATGGCATTCAAAGTTGGGGCTACTTATAACAAGAGCACCATTATGCCTTGAGCATTTCATGCTGTTTCTGAAA
Organism: Sinocyclocheilus grahami; assembly: GCF_001515645.1. Lineage (NCBI taxonomy): Eukaryota > Metazoa > Chordata > Actinopteri > Cypriniformes > Cyprinidae > Sinocyclocheilus > Sinocyclocheilus grahami. Next base: position 127,417 of record NW_015506744.1, read on the forward strand.
ATTAAAAACATAATTAGAGGATCTTATGTTTTGGTAAAAAAAAAGGGGAGGGGGGCTCTTTAATCTTATATTTTAATGGTTTAAAAAATCTGCCTGTAAATCAACAAGGTCGAGATAGTTGCTGCTTGTCATCTACCATCCGTTTATGAAGCAGGTAACTTTACAAATGCAGACAACTTAACATGTCAATTAGATGACTGATTCTTGTCTAATTGGGTCATTATTTTTGGTAGTTAGAGAATTGGGAGGTTACTATTTTCATTAATATAAACTAAAAGTTTACAAATGGTTGAAAACTAAATTGTGTGTATAAACTTTAGTTTTGTTTATGTGTACACTAGTAACAAAAGTGAAATAAACTTTTAGCCAAAATAAGTTTAGCCAAATTTCATTGGAATTTATGCATTTTAACCTATATTTTTTGTGTGTGCTTTCCTTATTTTTTCTTGAACTGTTCTTTTTTTAGATACATGATGTTAGTGTGAACAACATAAAATACAGGGGTTTTTTTAAGAAACTAACTTTCATTCAACAAAGATGCATTAATTAATCAAAAGTAACAGTGAAGACATGTATGTTATAAAATATCTACTTAAAATAAATGCTGTAAATGCTGTTCTTTTTTAACTTACTGTTTATCAAATAATCCTGAAAAAAAAACTGTTTTCAACAGAAATATTTCTTTAGCACCAAATCAGCATATCAGAATGATTTCTAAAGAATCATGTGACTTTGAAGACAAGAGCAACAGCTGCTGAAAATCAGCTTTTCCATCAGGAATAAATTACATTTCACAATAATTGCACAGTAATTTCACAATATTCCTTTACAATATTTATGTTTTTACTATTATTTTCTGTTTGTTTTAAAAAAAAAAAATCAAATTAAAACAGCCTTGGTGATGTAAGAATGGCTACTTTCAAAAACAATACCCACCTGAAATTTCTGAACAGAGAAAAACGCATCCAACTCTGCAACTCTTGTAATACAAATACGAATATATTTAGTGCAATAAAAAGTCATTTCTAACAGTCTGATGAGCTGCATTCTCAATTTAATTATGAAAACACACACTAATGTACGCACAACAAAGTACACCCAAGTTAAGCCTGACTTCTAAGAGTTATAGGGCCCCCTGTCTGTGAACAAGGGTACAATCAGTTCTGTTGCCACTCTTATTTGAGCTGAAGTTTACCTACTGCAGTGTTTGCCATAACACACACCTACACAGAGTCATCCCCACCCAGTAGAACACATACTGTTACAGTCTATGCCTCCATCAATATCCATCTGCTCAGTAAAACACCTTCTAATGACTCTCTATGAAGACCAACTGCTTTTATATCTGTCGCTTTCTTCAGACCAAGTCTATTTTAATTGTACAATGAATGCTGAATGCTGACACCAGGTCTCTGCGGTGAAGGATCTGTCTTTGCCAATTTGCCTGAGGTGAACCCGTTTAGACTGTCATGGGTGTGTGAACATCTCAATTACTATGAGATGGTCAGACGGTTTGGTTAATAATTCACACACATCACACACTGCATTAGTCTGACTGAGGTTTGAATGTCAAAACACTGACAGAAAGCTTTAATAACGTTGCAATAGTAATGAGCTGCAAAGCAGACGATTGTGAAATGCCATGAACAAAGATCTTTAAATGGGAAACTTAAGCATTGGCTATTCCTCAGTATGGCCATTGAATTACATAATGTCTGTGCATCTGCTCTTTGGTTAATACAGCGGGGTTATGTAAATAAGGGACTAATCCCATGGAGTCACGGAGCAGGAGAGAGAGTGAGAAAGAAGAAAGTCATAGGCGAACAGTGAAAAAGAGAGGCGGAGAGAGAGACAGAGTGACCGCCAGGTTTACGTGATTTGAAACTGAGGGTTGCATTATTGATTGTGTTTAAAACCCGATGCCATGATCACATCACTGGTAGACATTTCTCCAACACCCTTGCCTACTAAATAACATCTAGTCAGCATTGTTAGTAGACAAAGACAGTTGCTACCTAATCACGTTATTAATGGTTCTTAATACAAGACCCTTCGCTCACTTCACTTCATTCAGGCTAAACAGTGTGGATGTGAGCGTATATGCTCATACCCATACAGTACACTACAAAAGTTTGAGGTCGTTCATTTTTTCAAATAAGTGCTCACCAAGGCATATATTTGATCAAAAATAGAGTAAAACAGTAACTATGTTATAATTTAATATTTACTATGAAATATTAAAATAACTTTTAACCAATTCAATGCATCCTTTTGAATAATACTGTAGTTTTTCTAGTTATGTTGCATAGTGTTTCACACATTAGATTTTATATACTATTTATATACTATTCACTATTTGATTTCAATTTGATTCTGATTCATTTGTAATGAATCAAAATCTAATAACAATTGCATTATGTTGTCCATTTTGCCACTGTGAATTAAACAGGGAAGCTACCAACCTGGTATATTACAAAAATATTAATTAAAAAAATTAACATAACTCAAACTGTGCAGTTCAATTGATATTTATTTAATAGACAAGTTTATTTGAATGGTTTAATTCAAATCATTCAAAAAGAAAAGAAAATACATTTGTTTGTGATGTGATATATATTCCTTTATCTTTAATGTATAGAGACAACTATAAATCTTTCTCAAGCAGTATGCAAAGGACGTCATTATGGTACATTCATATCCAATGAATCCAACTTGCGATTTCTAGCAGGAAATAAGCACTCCAGTCATTAAATCTTCACTTGGTTATCTCTAAAGCTCACTTGAATTTGTTGTAGATCATTAGAGGTGACATTATGGTGCCTTGCAAAGCAATCTGAAATCAGTTTTCTTTAAATGGTGCCTTCAAATGCTGCCAGTAAAGTAATTGACTATCTGGGCAGCAAGGCAGCCAGACAGCTGCCTTCAGTTTCATACACAACCTGTGGCTCTGTTTGCTTGAGCGGCCTGACATAAAACCTCTGGCCAAACCAATGGCATGAGTTTGGCTGTGACAATGGAAGATATGGGAGGGAGGGTGTGGGAAAACTGTATTATTTTTACAATTCAGGTTGGTGCCGTTAGAGGGGCATAAATTGCACACCTCACCTTTTAAGGTCAAGTCATACAATATCCCCAATCTTGACACCCCAAATTACACAGGAATTATGTCATTAATCATTAATTATGACAACAACAAAAACACTGCTAATCAGTCAAAACCAGTAGTAGTTTTGAGTTATCTTGTCTCAACGTGGTAGGACTGATACCATTCAGTCTATATGTGGCCCTGCCTCTCCCTTCAGGCCTGTATGAGACACAGGGGTTGCAGAGTGACATGGAGTCACAGGTTTATCCCTTATCTAATTGCGAAGGCACTTAAGTATTTAATGGGGGCACCTGGTGATCGTTCCTCAATCATTTATCAGCTTTCCAGGATGAATAAATGATCAGTGACTGACACTTTCTTGGTGATTTCGAAACTGGCCTATTTAAAGCTGTTTGTGTTGAAGGGTTAGTTCACCCAAAAATGAAAATTCTGTCATTAATTACTCACCCTCGTGTTGTTCCAAACCCATAAGACCTTTGTTCATCTTCGGAACACAATTTAAGATATTTTTGATGAAATCTGAGGGCTCTCTGACCCTCCCGTAGACAGCAAGGTAACTACCACGTTCAAGGTCCAGAAAAGTGGTTCAACTGTAAAGTTACGAAGCTACGAGAATACTTTTTTGCACAAAGAAAACAAAAATAATGACTTCATTCCACATTTTCGTCTCTACTGTGTCACTTTGGACGCGTGTTCACGACAGTACCATGACGCGAGCGTGTGGCGGTGCTGACCAGTTGATAAAGTTGAACCACTGATGTCACACGGACTACTTTGTCGATCATCTTGGTACTTTTCTGGACCTTGAACGTGGTAGTTACCTTGCTGTCTATGGGAGGGTCAGAGAGCCCTCAGATTTCATCAAAAATATCTTAAATTGTGTTCCGAAGATGAACAAAGGTCTTATGGGTTTGGAACAACACGAGGGTGAGTAATTAATGACAGAATTTTCATTTTTGGGTGAACTAACCCTTTAAGGCCAGGGTAAACTATCTTAAAGGAATAGTTCTCCCAAAAATAAAAATTTGCTGAAAATGCACTCACCCTTAGGCCATCCAAGATGTAGATGAGTTTGTTTCTTCATCAGAACAGATTTGGAGAAAATGTAGCATTACATTACTTGCTTACTAATGGATCTTCTGCAGTGAATGGGTGCCGTCAGAATGAGAGTTCAAACAGCTGATAATAGTGTTGGCTGATATGCTCCATAATCATATCGTCCTATCGTTAGCCTGTAAGATCACTGATACATGATATTATTATGCTAATTTATTTATTTACTTAGTGTCATAGCCGGAAAGTGAAACAACTCCAGAGTAAGGCTAAAAGCAGCCAAATGTTATTGTAATCTATTAACTACACATTATACCTTTTTAGTCAAGTAGCATATGGATGTCATGCGATACAATATTTTTAATATAACTGAATTTGTATTTAACATGATAACAAGTTAATAAAAACATTGGAAGTTACTAATTATAATGCTTTCATTTCCTCAGTTATTCAAACAGAAGCTACAGAAAATGAGCAAATAACATTTACATTATCAAAGAACATCATCACTGACTTCAGTCTAGCGCGAGTTTATGCACTTTAAAAAAACACTCCTGTTATAATCAGTGAAGCTGTCTACACTGTATGATGAATACATTTCTTATGCTTACATCTCACGTACATCTGCACTTTGTTGTTTTGATAAAAAACATCACAATAATCCATCAATTAGCCTCCTGTGAAGCAAAAATAAACAAATCCATTAAAAATATTTTTAATTTCAAACCGTTACTTCCAGCTAAAATGCAAGTCCTCTATCCATAATATGTCTTTCTCCAGAGTCTCATCTGAATCAGGAGAGAAATATGCACAGATCCTTCACTGTTTACTTGTGAAACAGTCCAAAACAGTTCTAAACATATATGTTGGTGTATTTTGATGTACGAGGACAAAAGGTGGTGGAGATTTTTCTAATGAAGTAAGCATTATAATGGATTATGGAATTATGGACGTTTTGGCCAGAAGCCATGGACTAAAGTTAAATCTCCCAATGTTTGAATTGTTTCTTACAAACATGCAGCTTTTCACTTCACAAGATGGAGTCGTGTGGATTACTTGATTACTAGATTATTGTGATGTTTTTATCAGGTGTTTGGACATTCATTCTGACGGCACCCATTCACTGCAGAGTGAGCAAGTGATGTAATGCTAAATTTGAAGAATTCATCTATATTTTGGATGGTCTGAGGGTGAGTACATTTTAATTTTGGGGTGAACTATTCCTTTAAAGGAATGTGCAAGACCAGAAAGAAATGTATCCTGCGGAGAGAGAGTATAGAGAGGTTTGTTTCACTATATGTGTGAATGCACATGGCAAAGGTATTATAGGGAAAGACACAGTAAGACAAAGATAATATAATTGATCTCCAAACTCTAAACATGACAGAACAGGCCACAGCAAACAAACCTTTGAGGACCATTGGAAAACAAAACAATTGAGGGTTTGTGTATTTGACAGGGCCTTTTTTTTTCTTGATGAAAATAAGACCGGACAAGCCACCTTTATTTAATGACACAGTGTAGTAAAACACAAACAACAAGATCCCGTCATAAATGTCTTCTGGATTGACCTGTCAGAACCATAAGTCAGACAGAAACTGCAACTACAACCCATTGCCCCGAGCAGAATTCAGGGTCGTAAATAAATGAACCAAGAAAACGATAACAGAAAATAGATCTAATAGATTATTCCCTAAAGTTCTTTCCAGTCAATATTATACATTGTGTTCCCTCATCTGACAAACATATATTAATCACCAGAGTTACTTGTCCATAAAAGTGTATTTAACAGCACCACAGTGGCCCATAAATGTACAACATGTAGTAGATAAATGTAGTAGATGTAAATCACTGCACTTGGCAGCCACGGGGGATTGTAAATGCTTCATTTTCTGTTAGTGTTGTGGATCTGAGATGCCTCAAAGTTGCATAACAAGCTACAAGTGCACTGTGACCTCCCTATGGAACTGTTTCCAGGCATCAACGTGCAGTTGCTACGGTGCAGCAGGATGAGGTCATTGGACTTATTGGGTTTGAGGTCAGTCGTTAATGGCAGCATGTCATTGACTGACAGACTATGATGCTCTGGTGGCCTAGGTCACATGCCTGGATGTAACCGTCATTGTCACAAGCAACAAAATTGGGTGTGGCCCTTTTTTTCTTTCTTTCCTGTCGACTGTATTCAAAGAAGCATAAAAATGTGTACATATAATAACCTGAAATACACCTCATCTATAATAAACATGTTTTTCATTTTTGAATTAAAATGAATTTAGATATGTTTGGGGTGACATAATGTGAAAATGTCAGGGTGATACAACTGTCTTGATATCATAATGAAGAAGTAAACCTGATTAAGTAGTTTGGCAATATTTTATTATTATTTCTTAAAACGTTTAAAACTTGTTTCATTGCTTTTCATTCCTTTATGACAAGCGAAAGTTAGCTCAGGTTGTAAAATATAATATGGATATAATAAATATATTCATGAATTTGTAATTAATGATATTTATAAAAAAATATATTTAAAAAATTTTTTAAAACAACATTTTTTTTAGATGGGCACACTTAACATTCAAGGTGTTAGGAAAATGCTTATTTTTACTTGATGGTTACCCCAAATTACATTTTAAATGTAAACGTTTCTTTGAAAACCAATATAAATACAAAGAGTACAAAATACATTTTGTACAAAAAATTTGTACTATATATATATATATATATACACACAAAAAAAAACTTTTATCGTGGACACTTATATGTCACGTAAAATGCCATATGGTGCAACTCCTAAAAACAGAAATATTTTCATGAATTAATAATTAATGATAATTGTTTGAAAATAAAAATTTAAACCTTTTTTAATTGAAAATAATGATTAAGATGTGCATGTCTATAATGGTTACTATCAGTGTTCGAATTTTGTCAAAGCTTTTGGGGGTCCCCCCACCAAAACCACGCCCCCTTCAAAAATAAATAAATTTGTTATTTCTTATCGCTGAGAAATAACTTAATGACCGTTTGTCGGTTCCAAAATAAAAGCTTTTTAAATATCAGTTAATTAGGTGTACCAAACAATCATTAAGCACAGAAGAATTAAATATCTTACCCATAGGCAGAGAGTGAACCAACTACAGCGTAAGGCTAAAGTAGCATAATGTTAGTGTACTCTATTAACTACACACATCATAAACCCGCCTGTTTAGACAAGTACCAGATATGGTGTCATGAAATATTGAATATGACTGAATTTGTACTTAAAGTGATCACAATTTAATAAAAGTTACTAATTATAACATTTAAATTTTCAGTTATTCAAATAGCGAGAAAATTATGGAGAAAGCGAGCAAAGAACATTTACATTAAAGATCACTGGCTTCAGTCTAGCCAGAGTTTAAGCGCTCAAAACTGCTGTTATTATCAATGAAGATGTCCATACACTTTATAATAAATGAATCTCTTACTTACATCGTACGTTCATCTGCACTTTGTTGCTTATGATGAGAGAATTTGTGAGTTTCAGTCAGAATTCATTCAGAGAGCACGTGCACTGAACAAAGCTCTGGCGTTTCAGCGATGACTCATCTGAATGCTTCTGATTGGCCGTTGCATTCATAAACTCAACAGAATCATGTGTGATTAGTTATAATGCGCAGCGCTGTAAAATGCGTAAAAATAAATATGATGTAACACGAGCAGGTCTAATTTAATACAGCAATTGACACTTTTCTTTTAATTTCCATTTTCAATAGTTTCAAGTTTCAAGTAGGTATAATAGTTTTATTGAAAAACCAGGGGACCCCCAAGTTCATTTTTTTGGGCTTTATACAGTATGGCTCAATTCGATCACTTACTAGGCCTAAAGGTTACGCTACATTTTAAATGTAAATGTTTATGTGAAACAAACAGGAATGCAAAAAGTACATTTAGAAAATCTTACAAAATTGTAAGCTGTATTTTTAAAAGATTAATCATTTGTTTTATCGTTGACACTCTCATATGTCACTGACACTGAGTGGTATCCATGCAAATTTGTGTGTCGAGAGAGAGAGCTTTGACATGAAAGAGAGGGAGAGAGTTACGATAAATGACCTTCATGCTGCTCAAAAGAGTGCAATAGACAGTTTACAGTCCACTCCAATCACTGTCACTGAACCAATATGCCCTCTAGCCAGAACCACAAAGCAAACCACTAATAAATGAATAGACTAATAAAAGCTAGTGCAAATCCTTTGGTATTGGCTCTCCAGCCAGCTCCAACACCATCCAACTTAGCCAGGAACATTTTGACGTTGAAGACCAGCTGAACTTTATGGACCACATCACAAAAATCAGTTGGTCATACAGATTTGTGCAATACAACATCAGGGACATCGGACCTTTTTTTATCAGACCATGCCCCACAATTCCATGTGCAGTCTCTTGCCACCTCTAGAATGTACAACAGCAATGATTGCACTTTTCTGAGCATCTCTGAAACCACTGCATATCTTATGTTACTGTCTCCTAGGATTAATCGCTTTTGTTGCAGCATTCTTCTTCTTTAAGTCTCTTTGGATAAAAGCGCACACACTAAATGAATAAATGTAAATGATAAAATTATCAGTAGAAATCAGAGCTTTTGACCCGGGGCAACCAATGTTCTTGATTTCCCTGTGGGAGATAATACAAAATGTGCTGAATGTTAATGAGAACACAAATGAGAACAATGGAAACATCTTCCTCCTCTGGTATCTGGTAACGTCACTCAGAGGAGAACACAATATGCAACCACATGTGGGCGAAAAAAGGAACAGCGCGTCACAGGAGTTTTAAAAGACTCTTTCCTCCCACTCTCGAAACTTCTTAGTTTTAGATAAGTTCATCTAACAACCACTGTCAAAGGGAAAGTTTCGAAAATTCAGAAAGATTTGTAAGACAATTAACAACATGTAAACTGAAATACCGAACACAAAGATAGAATTAGAAATGGTATCAAATGAAATTCCAAAGACATACTGAATAGATTTGTTGTGCATGTGCACGTCTCTTTGCGCTGTACTCAGTGTGTACCTGTAGGCCATCCCAGTCCTGGCTCGGACCGAATCCTGTAATGAGAGTGTGTGCACGTTGAGGAACTCCTCCAGATGTTTTAGTTCTACCTGAGAGTTGGAACGCAGGCACACGAGTGGAGGATAAAGTTTCCCTCCAGCTTTCTGCTTGCCGCAGCGGCTCTGACCCCTATCCTTCTGCCCACCCTTCTGCTTTGGAGTGGGGATATCAGAGCAAGTGGCTTTGTACAAGTACATCTCTAATGCTCACGTCCATATAAAGTCCAAGCAGGCCCTCAGGAAACAACCTTCTCCTGTTTCTTCAGTATTCAGCCTTTTAGAAGAAACAAAACAGCCTAGATGTCCTCTTTAGCCAAGTTTCCCAGAATCCTGTTGCTCTTGTCTTTGCCAGTCAATATCCTCTGATTTAATTTGCCTCTCTGTTCACCGTCTTGTCAGTTGCACATCTGACTGCAGTCGATCAACTCTTAGTTTCACTCTCTAATAAACACCATGGGAATCTGGGACATTTTCCCTGTCTGTATCTCTCCCTCCATCCCTCCCCCTGCTCTCCCCCCCTTTCCATCTCTGTCGCTCCACCTCTCTCTCTCTCTCCCTCCCTCGCTCACTATTTCATCCCCATACTATTTTCTGATCCTACTTCCATGCCTCCACAGATACAGTAGACCTAGTCAACAGTCAACCTTTGACCCTCGGCTAGTGCTGGAACTCCAACTCTGACATCATGTCTGTTTTAGAGGATTGTGGGAATGTGATGAAGACTTTCTTTCCCATATCTAGATATATCAGCATGCTTGAGCATCCCAGCCAGAATTCCATGGAGACAAGCCAACAAACACACTCAGAGGGGCAGTAATCCATACACACTCACTGACAGACAGACCCTGACATAGTCATACACATATCACAAATTCAGGAGAGACAGAAAAGTACACAATGAGGCATTGATGGATAGCTGTGTCTATTTAGGATCAGAGGCTGTGGAAAATTGGTCAGCTACAGAAGTGTCAGCAGAGGTGGTGTAGTTGTCAGTTATGCTTTTGTTTAAGTTTATTTTTAGGTGACAGACGGAGTCCTATAAATAACCCCAATGAATTTTCACACCTGCAGGACTTTCCCAAGAGCACACGAGTTCATGACTGAGAACAGATAACTCACTTTCTGCCATCACAACATAAACTCAAACACAGTGAGCAGGATTATTCCTCAATCACACTGAATAGGTTTATTGTGCAGTAACGACCGGCTGGGGTGCATGACCCATCAAAACCATAATTAGTTATCCGCTAATTTTTATTATTTTTTTATTTTTATTTCTTGTGGTTCAACCTGAGGGCCCACTAGTGGGCCTCAGAAAACTTCCAAGGAAACTTCCAACTTCCAAGAATTTAAATGTATTAAATTATTATTAATATATTAAAACGCAAACTATTTGAAATGTTTTAGAAAATCAAGATGAATTAAATTAGTTTCTCACATAATAATATTAATAATGATAATATGTACAAAATATAAATAATAATGAGAGATTTAAGAACATACACTACTTGAAATTTCTGAAATCACAAATTAATTGAGGTTAATTCATTTCATATATCAGATTATACTTATGTCATAATATACTCCCAAAACAAGCAGCTTTGTACAATTTCATTGCTACTTGGATTAATGATCAGGACACCCCTAGGAAGATAAAAATTTTAGGAGTGAAGGCCGCTAGTGGTGTCGTATATGTTCTGCACCTCACAACTCTTGTTGTTATTAAATCTGATCTGTGTGAGATTAATTACTACTGAACACTAGCATTTTATTAGCGCTTTACTGTTAAGAACTTGAGAAGAAATGTGAGAATGTTTTACTACTAACTGATGTTGAGAAGGAATGCGAGAAATGTTTTAATACTAATAGATGCAGCGTCTGGACCAATCAGACACACAATATATATTTTGTTAGTTATATTTAACAAATACTCTGTAACCCCCCTCAGTTAACAAGCCATATGAGGGCCTATGGACCCTTCTCCCGAAATGCGTCTTAACACCTCAGAAAGGCAGAACAGGCCTCTGGTTCCATGGCAACAAATGCTGATATCACTGGTTTTATTGCCCAAAGGAACGCGGGTAGAGAAACTCACTCATTTTCCTCATAAGAAAGATACATAATGCCCAGAGAAATGGACTGTTCTCTAATTAATTCATAGGAAAACCTTTCTTTGAATGACATCAGTGACCCACCTTCAGTCTGCGGTTCTGTTAGATTCTGAGAAAATGAGGATGTGAGCTAAAAGGCTCCTAAGGACACCCTAAGTCTGCGCCAGGCCTTGGGGCATCTGACTCAAACTGGTTCTTTTTCATCAACCAACTTCAGCAAAGATCAACTTGAGCCTTCAGATTGCATCAGGACTTTCTGTCAGACAGAAAAGACATGCAAGTTTCAAACTTAGTCTTATTAATTAATACATTAAATATCATTTGCACCTTTTTACAAAGGTGTGTTTGAACTAAGAAACTGATGTTTCCTTTAGGCTGTAGATCTGCTGAATATCCAATGATACCATAGCTTCATATTTTTATTTCTCTTCTTTTTACTGCCTAAGCTTTAACTCCTTTTCCTATACCAACTGTATGTGTGTGTGTGTGTGTGTGTGTGTGGGTGTATGTGTATGTTAGACTAGTTTAAGTGTTTATGTAGTTAACAAAGTCTTACTTGTATCACACTTGAGGTTGTTCATTGTTTGCTCATAGCCGCAGTCCCTAATCATGCAGATTTTTGCTACATGCTCTGAGTAGTATTGCACAGTAAAAAAGTTATTTCCCTTAACCAGGAAATTAACGTTCTTAGAATTGACAGACAGTTAACCCTGAGAGGTCAAGTAAATACTTACAGCGGATCTAAATATTTATAATTAATTATAACTAGTTATGATTAATTATTTATATTTCCCCTTTGAGCTGATTCGCTACATAGATGATCAGCTCTCTAAAAGCAATGCAATTAAATAAGAACAATCAGAGGAAAATCCTGTAAAAAAAAAAAAGGGTACATATATTTCCCCTTTGAGCTGATTCGCTACATAGATGATCAGCTCTCTAAAAGCAATGCAATTAAATAAGAACAATCAGAGGAAAATCCTGTAAAAAAAAAAAGGGTACAATGTACTGTATTAATATGAAGGAAGTTTCCATATACACATTTTTTTTTACAGGTGTTTTACCTGTATTTTGAATTTTGCACTATGTTGCATTGTATTTTAGGGTTAGTGGAAATGTCTGTAAAATGAATGGAAGTTCCTTGTGCCAACTGAAATAAATTATGAAGCTGTTGTAAAATAGCATGAAGCATGGTAAGAATTCATATAGCGTGCTTCTCTCTGTCTGTCTTGGGTCTTTCTCACGACCTATTTCATCGGATACATTTTCAGCTTTAAGAGAAACAGAATAAAAGGTGCCCAGCATTCTGGCATCCTACTGCTGCGGGGCTCCAGGTTTAAACCTTTCCATGAACCTTTTTTGCATGCTTCATTTTCTTAAAGACATTAAAAATCAAAATCAGCTCAAGGACAGGTTTCTGAAGCTGGAAGAGGTAAAAGAGAGACATACACAATCTGTGGTGGCAGAATGAATGGATTTGGGTGGAACACTCATAATGGCAAACGTCCCAAAAGGGAATTAGAACCGCATGCCAAAATTCCCCCAAACACTTACAACAATCCCTGTTTTGGCATTCATGCGGGGGATATCTAATAAACCAGCCAGTGCTGTATAATGAATTGAATTCCTTAGGAGAAGTAAAAATAGAAACAAATAAGACTACTGTTGATGTACAGTACAGCTATAAAATGAATGAAAATAATGTAAATACAATAGCTAAGATAATTTGATGAAATATTTGATGAGAAAATGTTTGAGTTCATATTGAAATCTCTCACTTTTGATTGCAGAGAAGTCTCAGTTTGCTTTCACTGCTGTCTATGAGAATTCATCTCCTGGGGAAATATGTGATGTCAGTATACACACAGGTGAGAATGTTAGTTATTTCGTGAAGTTTGAGGGTCGAAGCCCAGAAACGGTAAGGACTGCTGTGTCAACATGCTCAAGTTTCAACCTAACGATTTTATTCCTTATTATTATTATTATTATTATTATGTTGAAAACAGCTGAGTATATTCAGCAGGTTTCTTTGATGAATTGAAAGTTCAGAAGAACAGCATTTATCTGAAATATAAATCTTTTGTAACATTATAAATGTCTTTATCATCATCTTTTATCTTTTGATCAATTTAAAGCATCCTTGCTAAACAAAAGTATGAATTTATATAACCCCCCCCTCTTTTTTTTTTTTTTTTAAATAAATAAATACTGACTCCAAGTTGTTTGTTATTTTTTTTTGTTGGCTTGTTTATTTATTTGTTTATTCGTTTGCTCGTTTCAACGCCATATCCGCAAAAATGTCTATATTTATGGCAACATTAACAATATAATTTCAATACATCATTTACAATAATATAATTTTCTCTTTTTTTTTTTTTTTAAATAAATAAATACTGACTCCAAGCTTTTGAATGGTATAGTGTATAATGTTACAAAAGCTTGTTATTTGAGATAAATGCTGGTATTTGGATCTTTCCATTCATCAAAGAATCCTGCAAAAAAATCACTCAACTGATTTAAATATTAATAATAATAATACATGTTTTTGAGCAGTCAATCAGAATATTAGAATGATTTCTGAAGGATCACGTGACACTGAAGACTGGCGTAATGATACTAAAAAATCAGCTTTGAAATCACAGGAATAAATTACATTTTAAAATATATTCAAATAGAAAGTTATTTTAAATAGTAAAAATATTTCACAATATTACTGCTTTTGCATAGAGTGAACTCTTTAAAAAAAACATTACAAATCTTATTGTTCAAAAACTTTTGACGGGTAGTGTCACAATTAACTCGAGGAGCAAGGAACGAGGAACCGAGGAGTACTTGAATAACACAGGCTTTAATAATCCACAGGAAACCCAAGAACAAGGAGGACATTCAACAAGTAGACCAGACAAACAAGAACTGCAAGGACTAGGGCTTTTAAAGGCAGGATAATTGGGGAGGAACGAGACACACCTGGAATCAAATTAACACAATCACATGAGGAAGAAACTGGGTCACAGGGGCAAAAACACACACACAATAGTCCATAATCCTGACAGGTAGTGTATATTTAAAGTGTAATTTATTCCTGTGATGCAAAGTTGAATTTTCAGCAGCCATTACTCTAGTGTTCAGTGTCACATAATCCTTCAGAAATCATTCTAATATGCTGATTTGGTGTTCAAGATTATCAGTGTTGAAAACAGTTGTGCTGCTTAATATTTTGTGTGTCTATTTATTTTAAATATAAATATTTAGTAACATTATAAATGTATTTACTGTCACTATAGACAATGATTCCTTGCTGAATAAAAATAGACTTTTGTGTGTGTGTGTGTGTGTGTGTGTGTGTACTTTACTATATTGGTTATATCATTATTAATGTGCAGAGTCACATTTTTAAAATAAAACAAAATACATGTAAATTAATAAATACTAAATTAAAAAATGTAAAGAAAAATTTCTTTTTTTAAAAAAACTTTTAAATCGGGAAGGTTACTTTAGCATTTAAGCAAACTTTTCTTATTTCAACTTATTTTTGCCTGAAAATTAAATTAATATTGTATTTGATTTTAATTAACAAATGTCAGTCAGCAACTGCTCATTTCAAGATTTCTTCAACCTTTCCTTATTATTAAAACTATAAATTAAAACTATAAAAAAACGCATTCAGGCGTTCATTATTTTCTTGTGCATCAATACACAGCATAAACAGCAATAAAAAGCTTCTGTGTTCATGTTTTTACAATTAAATTCATATTAACAGACACATGGAAAGAGATAAAGATCTGATACCTGAAACTATTTTTGCCTCAAACAAAAATGCACAGCGGGAAGGATTTCTCAGACATCAAATCCACCCGCGAGCAAACAGCTGACATAACTCACCGGTAAGGCATGCCAGTCTCATAAGCAACATTATCTTCTCTGGCCCGGCCACACAGCTTCAAGTACCAGTTGGTCTCCATCTCCCTGATAAGAAATGCTTTCCTTGCCCGCAGCAGCTCCCCCTGCCGGTGCAAAGCATGACTATCACGAGTGCTCTCTTGAGAGTTGCGGTGCCCACGGTGCCCTGCCAGAGAAGCAGCTGACTGTCTGCGGTGCCTCGAGGGCTCCTCGGGGCCCCCTCGACCCACCGAACTACTGCGAGCTGCAATCATGGCCAACAGGGCCCCCTCCCCCCTTTGGAGCCCGGGGGAGTCTGGGTGCAATCACAGTACACTGAGGCCGTTCAATCAAAAGATGAGTAGCTTCCTGACTGAGACTCACTAATGGTCTCTCTATGCATTTCTCAGTCTTCTTTTCCTTCTCTTTCTATGTGCGTTTGGTCTTCTTCTCCAGTCTCTTATAACCTCCCTGCGTGCTGAGGATGAAACCAGATCTGGCTGAGCTCTCGGGTCCGGCTGTATGGCTGGGCAGGGCTGGGCTGGGTTGGGTTGGGCATAGCAGAAGACCGTCATCAGGCTAAGCTTGGGTTTAGGATGCCTTGCATGCTAGTTAATGTTACTAAAAAATCAGATGAAACCAAAAGTTTATAGGCTCTTAGCCCATGGTACTGTCCTAAAAGTTGACTAAATTAACATTTAGCAGAGAATTTTTTAAATGCAGAACTGACCATACAACGTTTAATTAGGCCTGGATTTTTTGGACAATAACAATTTAAAAAAAAATTTAATAAAAAAAATGATACATGCCAATGGCCAACTTTACTTTAAAACTACATTTTTCACAAATAATATATTTTTTTAAATACCTGCGTGCCATGGAGAGAAGAAAAAAATCTTACAAAATTGACATTTTATTTAATTTAATGTTTAACAATTTGGGTTTAAAAACTCCAAATAATATTGGGTCTGCAGTCTGTCACGCTCACTCGGGGGGAGGAGCGAGGAGACGGAGGGGAACTTACGATGGCGCATACTTTTATTCTTTAACATTGAACCAGGAAAACAGGTAACGACGTTCAGACTCGACCAAGAAACATTTGACAGACTACACTTTAAATACCAGACATAACAAGGGAGTAAATTAAACGCACCTGAAATTCAATCAACAAACACAGGTGAAAACTAATTAACTAAATAAAATAAATCAGGACAGGAAATAAAAAATAATAAAAAAATAAAAATATATATTTTTTTAAAAAAAGGGCTAAACACTGGCACTACAAATAAATACCAAAAGTACACAAACTGATCTGCGTACACACACACACGGGACAAACACAACTGTACGACCCGTATCTGCACAGACATCCCAACATACTGTCAGAGTTGCTATGGCACCCGGTCCATATGTGTGAGGTGGCTGCTGTTAGTCTTAAAATAAAACTGGGTTATTCTGATCTGACTGTTTGCGGTGCTAAGCTTTGCATTAATACACACACTACTGCAGCTTTTAATGATCTCAGCTGTTTCTGAAATAATGCTTTGAAACAAAAACACGTTTGGTGAGAAAAACTGCTCGCACAAAAGCGAAAAGATTTGATTGAAAATTTGCATGCATTAAAAATTATTTGATATCAGTCATCATTGATCATCTCTCTTTTAAACCTCATCTGAAGCCAACCATTTGGTTTGTGTTAAAAAAGACTGAAATTTACAGCATTATTCACTGAAAATCTTTTCTCTCAAATTGTATTTATGCATTTGCATAACAAAACTAGGTGCTTCAAGACGTGTTGCACCAGATCTGATTCCAACAACACCAAATGCCTTCATGTGTGTTACAATGTGGAAAGTTTGAATAAGCTTCAATGTCTTTGAAATACTGTATTAAGCCTTGTGAAAATGAAGTGCAGTTAATTATTGAATTTACACTTGTAATGTACCTCAAATGTTGAAATATATATATAAAAAAATAATAATAATAATTACTTGCAGAAAACATTAAATATGAAATTGAAATATGGCCACTTAAGTGTACTTAAAGAAAGCACTCTTTCATGACTGTTTCTTACACTTCAGTACACTTTTAAAAAAGTGCACTTTGTAATATTGTCAAATTAAGTTTACTTTAAATTTACATTTTAAATGATTACATTTTGTTGACTAACATATTAATGTCCCGCTCACTTGGGGGAGGAACGAGGAGACGGAGGGGAATTTATAATGAACCAGGAAAACACACAGAGGAAACGGGTAACAACATTCAGACTCGACAAAGAAACATTTGACAGACTACGCTTTAAATACCAGACATAACAAGGGAGTAAATTAAACGCACCTGAAATTCAATCAACAAACACAGGTGAAAACTAATTAACTAAATAAAATAAATCAGGACAGGAAATAAAAAATAATAAAAAAATAAAAATATATATTTTTTTAAAAAAAGGGCTAAACACTGGCACACAGGGAGCACATGGGGAACAAAACACAACACAGGCCTGACATGAAGCCCCCCTCCGGAAGGCGCGTCCTCGTGCCAAACATCAAAGGGGTGGGAGGGTGGGCACCTTGGCGATCCCCAAAGACAGACTTGGACGGGACGGGATGCCCCAAGGCGGTCCCAGATCCGGGCGCCGTGGCGGAACAGGTAGGGCGCTCTGGAGGAGCAGGCACAGCAAGGCGCTTTCGAGGAGCTGGCACTGGAACACGCTCTGGGGCTGGAGCCGACACTGGAGCAAGCTCTGGGGTTAGGATTAAGGCAGAGAACAGTCCTGTTCTCTTCATCCTCCTCCTTAGGTTATGGGGGAACTGGGCAGCCGGTGGGCTTGTAGTTGCGGTGACCGGCAGGCTTGCGTCAATGGTGGCCGGCGGGCTTGTGAGAGCCGCACCCGGTGGGCTTGACAATGGCGAAGCCG
The DNA here is from genome assembly GCF_001515645.1 of Sinocyclocheilus grahami. NCBI lineage: Eukaryota > Metazoa > Chordata > Actinopteri > Cypriniformes > Cyprinidae > Sinocyclocheilus > Sinocyclocheilus grahami. The sequence goes on from NW_015506744.1 coordinate 145,576, forward strand.
GCGAGCTTATCTATTGAGAGGCCGACCATCTTTACTTCTGAGCGGCCGGCGCTCCTGGACTGAGGACCACGATGGAGCTTCGGAGGACCGCGGGGAATTTGTGGTTAGGCAGGCGGTAGGAGCCGTTGGAGAGGTATATGGAGGTTTTCGACGTGGGGTGAGCTGGGGAGACACGGCGCGTTCCTGCGAGAGTTGGATGACGAGACTTGGGAAGTTTCTTTACTTCCTCCACTTCCAAATCTGAACAGCACAAGATTAATCAGCTCGAGCAAAGGAAAATTACCCGTCGGAAGATCGCTGCGGATTATCTCGTCATCCAACCCCAGCAGGAAGCACGCACCAAGAGCGGCGTCGTGCCAGCTCATCCGGTTAGAGAGCTTGAGGAAACCCTCCACATATCGCTCCAACCTCAGACCGCCCTGTCGCAAACCCCACAGCAGCAGTAAACGTTTTGTGGTCAAGTCTTCTGTCACGCTCACTCGGGGGAGGAGCGAGGAAACGGAGGGGAATTTACGATGACGCATGCTTTTATTCTTTAACATTGAACAAGGAAAACACACAGAGGAAACAGGTAATGACGTTCAGACTCAACCAAAAAACATCTGACAGACTACAATTTAAATACCAGACATAACAAGGGAGTAAATTAAACGCACCTGAAATCCAATCAACAAATACAGGTGGAAACTAAAGAACTAAATGAAATAATCAGGACAGGAAATTAGCCAAAAAAGGGCCTGACACATTCAATTGATCAAAAGTAATTTAGAATATTACAAAAGACTTCTATATAAATAAATGCTTTCTATTCGTCAAAGAATCCTGAGAAAAAAAAGATCAATTTGAACAAATGTATTAAGCAACTGTTTTCAGCAATGATGATAATAAGAATTATTTTCTTGTGCACCAAATCATCAATATATTGATATATTAGATATTATATATCTCATTCAAATAGAAAACAGCTATTTTAAGTCGTAATAATATTTAATATTACTGTTTTTTTTACAGTATTTTTTTATAAAATAAACCAGCCTTAATGAGCATAAGAGACTTCTTCCAAAAACATCTTACCAACCCAAAACTTATGAACGGTAGTGTATTTCATGCACCCCTGTAAAATGCTCTAAAGTAAGAATAAACCTGCCTAAGCAACAATTTTTGGCAAAGTATGGTGTGCAACATAAAGACTACTTAAAAGGGGGGGGGGGGCTTCAGGGCTTCAGTATGTCTCACAGACAGGAAAGAAAATTGCAATCATCAAGCCATTTCATAGGCTCTACTTTCACAGGTCGGCACCCAGCGGGTCCCAACAAGATCTCATAATCTCCTCTTAGGTTGACTGCGGATGCTCTGATGAAGCTCACTGAAGCTTACACTCACCAAACAAACAGAAAGTTAAAGCTATCATTAAAATGGTAACCTTTTAAAACACTGACTTTCTATATTTAACCATATTGAATAGTCTTCGGGGTCTGTGCACAATTTCTGATGCCATAAGACCAGCAGTTTTACTACTAGGAGAGCTCTGTGGCTTGGTACTTTGATGGTATCATTCTCAACTGCAGCATTGATAAGCCTCATAAGACATTTTAAGAATGCTGTAACTTGCAACCTATTCACTTTCACACAGTCACACACCTGAACATCTGCTTTCTAAAAAAAATGAAATGGATCCTTAGCATCTTTTAAAACGCTCAGTTTGAAGCAATTAAAAACACTTGAATGGCCCTTTGGGTCGTTTATAAAACTAGGTAATATAATCTTAAAGTAATCTACTTAATCAATTCATGCTTACCTCAAGGGTCCAAATGAGATAAATATGGAAATCATTCAGCAAATTGCTTGCTTCCCCAGAAATGTGTCTTTCCCTGCCACCAAAACCAGCATGAAAATGAATCCTCCTGATTATCAGCACAAAAAAAAAAAGTCGATAAATGTCCTCTCAAGTACTTTAGAGGAGTATGGCACCTTATTTCAAGCTTGAGGAGTTTGAAAGCAACCTGAAAGTCTCTCACCTGAAGGTAACAGGAAAGGATGTCCCAAGACAGGCTCTCTTAATCAATTTCAGCAATGTGCCAGCATACATGCCAATGGGCGCAAACACAAGTGATCGAAGTTCTCTGAGTCCATCAAATCTATTGTCAGAGGTGTGCCAACACTGATACCAGAAAAACACAGGAAAAATAGCAAAATGCAAAAACAATTGGGTGACTTTCTTGAGTTGAGATGTGAGCAAGTGCCTAGCACAAACCCGTATGTTGAGCATATAATGTATATATATACATTATTCTCAATAAGCTTGAGTATCACCTTGCTAATGTTGATGAGTCACAATCACTTAGGAATTAATGGGTAATCAAATATGAATTTTAGAGTAACTCTAAAGATGAGTGCTATTCTCAAGGCTTAATAATTGATACAGGTAATTGATAATTGATACTGGTCTGGCTGATGATTGGGGTTAAGAGTATATGCGTGTGGGTTTTTGGTTTGTGAGATGGAAAGTGAGAGCTAGCAGAAAGAGAAGCTGAAGAAACCAAAACCCCGCCGAGTGGACCTTAGATGTGCCGTGGAGAGGAAACCGGAGCACGGCTAGGTCAGTCTTTGGGCCGATGACAAAGGTGCGAATGCTGTCATTCATGTCTGAAGCATACTGGACTCCTCTCACGCTATGGGCGAGTGTGAAATAATATGCTGAAAATTACGCACTCACGCACAGGAATACTCATATATAGGGGCAGAGGTGAAAGTATTCATGACCATTTGAGTTACTCGTTCCAGACAAGGTAACTAAACTCCTCCTCCACTGGTAACCATTATGTCTCCATACATCCATCAACAGAGGTTACGACATCTGCACCCGGTATTACAGAGCTGACTCTGCTAAAGTTGCTGTGCCATTGCTCAAATGCTATCGTGAAGCCTGTTACTATGACAGAAAACATAACATAGATCACAAATAAACTCACACATGCAAACAAAAACCAAACAGTCACATTGTAGACCAGCTTTGAAAATGTATATGGCCCCAGAGACTAATCTAAAGAAATCTAAAGTTCCATTCACTTCCACAGTCACTTTACACATTATTCTAGAAAATATGTGTATTATAAAGAACATATTAAACACTACCATTTAAAAGTTTGAGGTCAATAAGAAAAAAAAACATTCTAAACATGCTAAACACATACTTTACATTTATTCAGCAAGGACTAATTAAATTGATCAAAAATATAAGTAAAGACTATTACTTTGTTCATAAAATTAATTAATCATGTTACAAAAATGATTAACTACAAATAAATCTTCTTTTTTTCCCATCAAAGAATCCTGGAAAAAAAGTGCTGCTTAAAAGTTTTGTGGAAACTGTGATACAATTATTTTCAACAATGATAAAAATAATAATAATAGTTTCTTGAGCATTAAATCAGCATATTAGAATAATTTCTGAAGCGTCATGTGATGCTGAACACTGGCTGCTAAAAATACTGTAATATTTTTTATTTTAAAACATATTAACTTATAACAGAATACAGCTATTTTAAATTTGTAATAATATTTCACTGTATTATGTTTTTTCTGTATTAAATATCAATATTATTGAGTAAAATTATATATAGTTAAATATAAATGCAGCCTTGGTGAGCATAAGAAAGGTAGTGTATGTATGGATGTATTATACAAATAAAAATAAATATTGAAACCAAAGTTTGAATCTATTGATAATGGAATGAACTATAACCACACAAGTATACTTTGCTGTAATTAGCTTAGATTTACAAACGAGTGGTAAATTTGTACATTTCTGTAAATGTGCCAGTTTAGCTATTCCATCTGATTAATTATTATAATTAAAGCTACAGTTCTGCATCCTGAAAGTAGCACAATCCTGCACAGAACAGACAGCTATATGGTTTAATATCCTGCTATTTCGTCATATTAAAAGATGTTTTTCATCCTGAGAGTAAAACTATACATCACTTTAATATTGTAATGAAAGAGACGGGAAATGAAGCAATGATGAGGGAGAAGAGACTGTGAAATACAACAGGAGAGCAGGGATGAAAGATAAATTTGTGAGCAATAACTTGAGCCATGATAATAAAAAAGATAAAGACTGAATAACTGATGAAGAAGGAGGGATTGCTGTTAAATCTTGATTGAAGTTAGAATTAAGTGGGGCTAAACAGAAAATCTTCTAGATTAAAATGTGTTGAAATCCATTTCTTTTATATTGAACTTACTGTGATTTATCTGTGGTCTGTCCCTGTACTCTGGCTCTGGGGTCAACACTATAGTTTTCGCTGTTTGGCATTAAAATGACTGGTCATGTTCTCTTCTTTAACACACAGACACACACACTGTGCTGTTTGAGTAGGGGTCAAATAGGTTACTTAGTCTGATATAATTCATCAAACCAAATCATTCTGAGTCACAGCCAGGAGAGCTTCAAATATAATTGTCTTGGTCCCAAGGGCTCTCATTCAGCCAAGTGATTTTATTTCAATTGTGAAGGCTGGAGATTAAAATGAAAGGGGGGAGAAATAATGGAATGATGACTGCCTCTTATCTAAAAGAGCCAAGGGAACAGCTTTATCTCTAGTGGATATGCAGAGCAGAAAAAAACACAGCAGTTTCCATAATTAGTGCACATGAGGAGGCATCAGAGATGGTACGAGAAGAAAGAAAGAAAGAAAAGGAGCAAGGAATACAATTCTCTCTCTGTGTATACAAATGCTCAAAGCCCGGTCCTTCCATTCTAGAATGGTAAACAGATTCTTCTCAGCCACTGTGTAGCAAAGCTTTCCTGACAATCTGGTGTCTAATTACTCCAGTGTGCCATTCTAACCAGACAAAACAGCTGTTCACAGGCTCCAGTTCTTTCCACACACATTTTTAGATTCATTCTGCACCATTTCTCACCTCCATGCACGGCCCTAAATTAACACTCTCCAAGGATTTGGTTAGTAAATAAAACAGATTTACTCAGCAATTGGCCAGTAACTTTTTAATATACGTAATAACTGCAAACATTATAGGCCAATGGATTGATTTGTAAGAAAGACATTTGCTAAAACAAATGTTAAAACACAAGTAGTAAACAATCATGAAGTAAAAGACCACAAAGAACTGTGTACATGACATATTATACACATACACTTACCAGGGCCGTTTCTAGCCTTTTTCAGTAATAAGGCAGAGGCCCTCATCAAGTAAACACGTATAGGTTACCCCCATTTTCTTGGGGAGTCTGGAGGCATGGTCCATTTCCAAAATGTTTCAGTACAGTTATGTCACTGATTTGCTTCGGTTTGAATGTTTTAGGGGTTAATATTCCCCTCCATCCAGTGCTCCTTGTTTTCTGTGTTCAATTCTTTTTGTATCACATTCAGTGCTTGAAGTGGAAAAAAAGAAGTGCCGGTAATTCCCGATGTATGTATATAATACCGAAAGAAAGAAAGTTGTCTAGAGCATTTTTAATATAAATAAGCACCAGTTAAGCGGTGATACCAAACAGAACCACAGGGAGGCATCAAAAGACCACTAAAACTGCTGCCTTATCTTTACTGTACATGCTACTATACAGATCCATTCAGAATAACTAAACCACTGTCCAGCGCATACTCTTAAACACCTTCAGCTGGCATTCATTATAAAACACTCGTGCTTTTAAGTCAAATAAAAATAATAATTTACTACCATCTGGACACGAGTCACTATTCTCTCTGCCATCTCTGATGAAATCGTCCGTGTTTTCTTTGCATTAGCGCTGTTTTGAACTTATTACTTATTACTAATGCATTCCCTTACTGGAATCTTGAAATTTCCAGAAGTTTACTGGTTTCAAATGACCTCCTGGGTAGTGTGCTTTATAGTGTCATTTCTAATCACCCAGACACTGACGCTTATACAGTGTTGGTAGCATAATCTAATAGGTAGCATTATTTGTCAGAACACCGGCAACATGTCAGAAGTGCCGGTATGCATGAAAAAGTGCTTGTACTCTAAAGACTAAAATATTGAAGTGCCGGTACTGCGTACCGTTGCGTACTGGTCCACTTCAAGCACTGATCGCATTATTACTAGTTTAACGTTTAACAAACCCTTCCAAATAACATAGAGCATGAGAAAGTCTGTAACTGAATCGCAAACCGATTAATGCTTTGCTTGTCCGTTTCATTTAAAACAACCGACTCACGAGAGTGAATCATTAGAGAATTATATCATTTTTAACAGCGGGCAGAAATTAATTCAATATTCAAATGGCCAAAAGTTTATCAATTTTAACAGGTTTTAAAGTTACATTTTTATTTGGACTACCTCAGCGGTCAGTGATCGCGTCAAAATGAGATCAAATCGAGGCTTTACTGAAGCCAATTCTAACAAAGAGTTTGAAGATCTTGCTAAACATTTAGGCCTTAACACTTGTCAACTGTTTTAAAAGTTGAACAGCAAAATATTATCCAAAGACGCAAACTAGCCTTACTCAACTTTTTTAGTAAAATTTTTCCGTATTGAATGTAAAATATAGGCTATTTTACATGATTCATGTAAATTCATAATTGATTTTAACGAGACAAGAAACATTAATGGAGACGTTTTCGCCATACTGTATGAGGCACAAGATTAAGAGACAATTTTGAATTTTATTTTAAAACAAAACAAAAATATTATTTGCAAATTTACAATAAATTCAGCAAACACTACAATAAACTGAATTTTACTGTTTTAAGGTGATAAAGTGATATTGCTGTCACTGTGTTCTACAGCCTCAGTAATTCAATATGATGTGTAACTGCTCAGCGTAAAAGTCTTTGTTCTGTCAGTTTCTCTCAAAGAGAGAGGAAGGAGTGAAATGACTGCCATGCAGCTGTCAAATCACATCACTTCAACAACAATGAATGAAGAGTAAGTGAAAATGACCATCAATGGGCAGCTCCTCCTGCTGGACAAAGAGAGATTTTTTTTAAACTAATCTGCCATGACAGAGTGCTGTCAGCTCTAGCTACTCATCTGTCTCTCTGTGGAATGAAAGCATCTCAAAAGGCATCTTATGGACCAGATACCTTTTAGCACAAACACCAGAAAAATGTGCAAATGGCATCCTTTCAGGAATGCATATTGTTATAATGCATCTGAACCTGATGCGTAATAAATACTTGATTGGATGTCATAATGTAACACTATGAGAGTTAGCTCAACAATATTGAATTTGCAGCAGATGTTAGATCTGATCATGATTTTCTCACCTGTAGGGCACTTTTGAACTTCTGAAACATTTGTCACTGTCGTCTGTCATATCTCGTTCTGCCTCCATTTTATCTAGACATTTAGCCCACCTGAAAAACATTTAATATAGAGATGGTGTAAGTGTTAATGGAGGTCTCTCAGAACCTCTCAGCAGTTTCTGTCAGCATAGAGCAGCACAAACTAACTGCCCAGCCAACAATCTATTGATGATGATTATCTGCTTGGTAAATAATGTGTCTGTAAGTGGGTGTGCTTTTTTAAACTCTGATTCATTCCCATCCTGTCAGTTGATGGGACTTGAGCTTGATGGATGATTATTGAATTTATTTTTAACAGTCATCACAAAGTAAAGCAAAGGTGCCCTTGAGATCAGCTAGGTTTTTTATTTTTTGAACATCAGTTACAAAATAACATGCATATCTAAGTTTTCTCATTGACTGATTACCATATATAAACTATATTTGATTAGCCAAACATAGAGTGTGAATACGATTAAAACAGGCCTTTACCTCAGGTTAAAAAATAGAGTTTAGTGTATTGTGCAAAATGAGCTTTTTGAGACTTGTGATGTGTACATAAGTGAAATAAAAGGTTTATTAAGTACATTTTAAGACTGCCGAACACACATCTCAACCTTTGTGCTTTGACCTTCCTGAACACCATCCTGAATACTCTTACAACTCTTAACCTTTAGATATATATTTTTGACTCAGTTCATATATCATAAACATACACATCCGCGTGCACAGTATTCAGTATCTGACAGGTTGGAGAAGAAACCCCACACATTCACTGTGAACTGAAGGGCAACCCTTGACATGAATCCCACCCTCCAAAATAGTAGCAAGTGCATGCATCCTAACACCTCCCATTGGATCGCATCCATTATTAATCTCACCCCTTTAACGGGTTGTTCACAAATACCTGATGAATGATTAAAATCATACCTTGACAGGTCAGTAGGTTTGCGTTTATCAGTGCTCAGTGTTTTCAGTGGTCAGTCCAAAGTTGAATGGGCACTTGGCCTCTCTGCCAAGACCATATTCAAGTATTTTGTTTACACCACAACCACAGTTACCAGGCATACACACACAGATAGACTACAAAGGTCTTCCTCAGACACTCTGGGCTATTCCTCACTGAGGGTGTGTTGTTACACGTCCAATTATAGAAAAATTTCATCACTCCACAAGGCATCTAGAGTGGCAAGTGGCAGTAAGTGAACCATGCACACTCCTTCTCTCTGATACAACATCGTAAATATTGTTAATTCTTAGGATGCACAAACTTTGGTCTTTATGTAAGACGATATAGTGGATGAACAAGCTTGTATTTTGTTAACTGTCTAATGTGATAAATAAAAATGGTAACACTTTATAATAACTTTCATTTATAAATCATTAGCTAGTTAATATATATTCACATAGCTAGAAATATGAGATAATGTTCTTGTTAATGTTTCCTAATGAACTTACTAAACATTACCTAATGATTAACATATGATTATTTAATGTAAATTGAAATGCTAACAAATGATGATCTTCATTTGTTGGTCTTTGTTTGTTGTGTAGACCTCTATTTACACATCTTAACAAATAAGCTATTAATTATTTGTTCATGTTTTTGCAGTACTCAATCTAAAGTGGAAACTATTCATCATCCGCAAATGTTTATAAATGTTTACTAATCATTAATAACTTTATGAGCAGTCATCTCAATGGCAAAAAGTGTCCCGAAAGACCTGAATTTACCCTATTCACTCATCTTTACTATTCATTTATTAATCATTTGTTCATGTTTTTTGCAGTAGCCAATCTAAAGTTGAAACTATTCATCATTTGTAAATGTTTATAAACGATTACTAATCATTTAGTATCTTTATGGGCTTTGGTTTGTGTAAAGGGTGGCTGGTTAAGTTTAGCTAAATGCTTGCTAAAGACATAATAAATTGTAATTTTGGTGCAAAACATTTTTTTATTGCCTCAACACTTATATTAGTATACTACTCTTCAGTATATCATTAAACAGGATATTCCTTGAATCATAAATAAACAGGGGAAAAACATTTTAAAAAGAAAATACTTGTTAATTTAATAAAACAGTAGGGTACAATGGGGCTAAAGGCACTCCGGGGTAAAAGGCGCCTTTGATTTTATTTTCATCTAAACCACTAGATGAAACTTAGCTTAGCACTTTCCAAAACATCCGCTTTTCAAGATGCACGTGTATATTTGTCTGATCCTTGACACGAACGCGCACGACAGTGCAAAGTTGATTCTGTGCTTACTTGATCTCATATTTTATGTTTTTTTAAATGTTGTAGATTTAAGTAGCAAATTAGAATCGCTAAAATTAAAGCATATATATTGAGACAAAGGTCTTAACAATTTTCAGTTTTGTTTAAGATAATTAAAGCAACAGATTTTAATAATGAAAGAATATGTAAAAGTATGGTATTTGGGGTAAAAAGTGCCCCTGCTGTTGGGGCTAAAGGCGCACAGTAATTAACATGATAATGAATAGATGGCTGACTTTTCCATTTGTTGACATGACATGGTTAGATTCAGATGGTAAATATCATATATTATGTTGGGTGTCCATATTAGAGATAATCACCATGTTTAGAATGAAGCCATCATATTTAAAAACATGATATTAATTATATCATATAATTAAATATCATTTGTTGTTACTTACGGAAGTTCTAAGCGGCCATGCATGATTTTTTTTTTCCTTCTTCGAGAGTTGTTTTCTCGTTATAACGACTTAATTTTCTCGTTATATCGACATAACGAGAGTTGTTTTCTCGTTATAATGACTTAATTTCTCGTGATCGCGACATAAAAAAAGTTGTTCTCTAACTTACAAAACTGCGCCAACAGGTGGCACTATTGGCCTGAATATAACTGATGAAAAAGAAATGCATATATTTATGTAGTGTGACGTCTGATCTTTGAGAAAATATAAAGGGTCACTAACTTCGTCAATTCTTTCACTGCGTTTTTACTGAACTGTACCATACATTTGTCCTATGGTGTGACATAGTAAAAATTAAGGGGAAAAAACTCTTAATAATACATATATAGCATGAGAGAACAATCTTCATTGTTAGACACATTTTCATTTAGTGATATTTATTTAATATGAAATTATAATTAACATAATTGTCCAGGTGTGAAGAACTTGTTGCATCTTTCCCAAAAAGACTTATGGCTGTATTAGATCAAAAGGGTGTTTCTACTAAATACTGAGCAAAGGGTCTGAATACTTAGGACCATGTGTTATTTCAGTTTTTCTTTTTTAATAAATCTGCAAAAATGTCAACAATTCTGTGTTTTTCTGTCAATATGGGGTGCTGTGTGTACATTAATGAGGAAAAAAAATTAACTTAAATGATTTTAGCAAATGGCTGCAATATAACAAAGAGTGAAAAATTTAAGGGGGTCTGAATACTTTCCGTACCCACTGTATATAATTTAGGGGTGTCACATCAAAGGACAACAAAAAGTAAAACTTTTGTAGTGGTTCCAAAAAAGTTAAATATTTGAACAATTCTGAGAGAAAAATGTACCATCTGCTCATGGGCTTCACAGGGGGCTTCAGTAACATGATCATGAATGGAGTCCTTCAACTAATTAAGTTTTCTCTAGAAATTGACCGATTTCAAATCAAGATATGGTGTCACACCAGAGGACATGGTTTTCAGAGACAAAATGTATCAAGTTCCTACGCTTTCCGAAATGTATGGATGAAAAAAATGATTGCCATTTACCAAAATAGACACTTGTACAGTGCCAGAGGTATTTATTTTTAAATTTGTACATTGTACATTGTACATTTTTATGCTTTTCTTTCTTAAAAAAATCAAATAACACTGCAGCTTTTATAACAACAGATCCATGTAGGACAAAGAAATGTTTAACCATTTACTGCATTTTAAATAACGACAATATTAATTATATTCATTTTTATCTTGTGGGACAGTGAAAAGACCATGTCACGTCAACAACCCATTAACACAAGCTTTTAATCATTTTGAAATGATCAAGTGCTTGATCATATGGAATTGAAGGTTTAATGACATTTGTAAGTATTTTAACTTACATTAAATAATGATTTGTTTGAACGTTATTAATAAGTGTATCAGCAAACATTAACAAGCACATTATCTCACGTTTCTAACTCTTTGAATATAATATAATTAATGATCCATTAAGCATTATATAATGTTTGTTAATGATTTATTTATTTATTTAATTTTATTTAGTCATTTAGCAGACGCTTTTATCCAAAGTGACTTACAAATGAGGACAATAAAAGCAGTCAAAACTAACAAAAGAGCAACAATATATAAGTGCAAATGACAAGTCTCGGTTAGCCTAACGCAGTACACGTAGCAAGGAAATGAGGACAACAGAAGCAATCAATTGTAGTATTAAAACAACTAAAAACAGATCCAAAACTAAAAGCTAAAACTTTATAAATACTACTTATACACATTTTAAAAATAAAGAAATTAAATAAAAATGACACATGCATACAACAATATTTAAAAAATTAACATTTAAATGAAAAACAAAAAATAAAGCTAAAAACAATTCAAAATATTAAAGAACAAAAGGTATGAGTATAATAATGATTCTAACATAACACTAAATTTAAATTTAAAAAATGTATATAAAATTTTTTAAAGCCAAACAGCCAAACACCAAAAAAAAACAACGTACATGTTGTTTGTACACACATACACACACACACATATATATATACATACACACACATATATATATATATACAGTGTGTGTATATATATATATATACACACACACACACACATACATACATACAAACACACACAAAGATAAACAAGTTGATAGAATATTAAAAATAGAAAGCTATTTATTCTATTCATTTTTATCTTGTGGGACAGTGAAAAGGCCATGTCACGTCAACAACCCATTAACACTTATTTATTAATGGAAGTTATTATAAAGTGTTATCATAAAAATTATATTACCAGCCCTAGAATCCGCAGTCAGGGGGCACCTAGATCGAATCGAAAGGACACTTTTGCATTGGCGATTAAAGGGACCGGGGCTCGAAAATCACTTTCAATGTGGTTCCAGACATTTTAAACCCCACTTTATGTTTTTAAATGTTAAGTCTTTTTTTTCTTTAGGAGACTTGCACTCGGCTGTGTCTATTTTATACTCCCTGCTTTTTCTAAACACCAAGTGTTAAATAAATAAATAATACAAAATGAACAAATGTTCTTTACAGCAGGAACTGTGAAGAGTCTGTGGGGGATTTAATCACCAAATTATTAATGAAGTCACACTGTCACATAGTGTCTGGTAACTGAAACAATAAAATAAAAACAGCATTTTAAAACAGGACATTCTTGTAATTTTATTTTATGAAAAAGATAAAGCAAAGAGACAAAGCAACACATATGTTTTTATTAATACTGTTTACAAGCAATGCAATGAAGGCCTCAGTAGTCCTGTTCAGAAGTGAGCTAAACAGTTCACATTTGATGAATCCATGATGCTTCCTAACACACACAGTCTAATCTAAATTCACAAATCAATTAACAGCATAGTTTACAGAATTTTCACAAAAATATACTTCATTGTATGTTAGCAAAACTATTACAATAACTCTTTTACTGTATATAACAAATAGAACAGTTTAATGTATTGTGTCATCTCCAGTGGAAAGAGATCTCAGTTTATGAACTTTCAATGCTTCCACCTGCTGTCAGACATCAGCATTACATTTACCACTTTATTTGTCATCCTTTTAAGACTAAAATTTGCCTCTGAAAAGATGTTTTATTTTGTAGTCAGTTTTCATGTAATTTGAACAACTAAGCTACAGTCATAAAAATATCCCAGAGTGCAAATTTTGCTCTTTTAAAGGGGTCATAACATGAGGAATCTTTTTCCCTTGTCTTTATTTTATTATTTTTCTCTTCTATAGTGTATCTGTTGTTTAAAGTACCAAAAATAAAATCACAAAAAATAGGAATACATTTTTCCTTGACAATTTGAAACATAATTGGTGTATGTAGAATGAAAAATTATGAAAACAAATGTTATTATAAGTAGACATGAAAAAAAATGATACAACCCACTTAAAAGCCCTTTTATGTTATTCCTATTCTGTTTAAGATCTGGTATCTAAATTTATATTAAAGATCCTGGAAATATGGCAAAGTCCGATATAATAAGACTTCTACATTCACAGTGACACAGTAGATAGTTTTTGGGGACTGGCTTCAGTCATCTAGAGACACAGTGGATACGGTGGTTCCATTGGCGTTAGCGGAGCTGCTGGTGGTGGCAGTGTCACATGATTTGGCTCGGGGTATCATGAGTTCCTCTTTGTTCCTCTCTGGTTTGATAAGCAGCACATAGACCTTGGGGATGAAGATGCACGTGAGCAGGCCGAAGCTGGAAGCTAAGATGGCGGAGATTTGCACCGCCACCATGAATTTCCCCCGCGTGCTCAGGTAGGCGGGCACGAAGGAGATCCAAACGATGAAAAACACCAGCACGCCAAAGGTCACGCTCTTGCCCTCGTTAAAGTGGTCTTCCAACTTTCATGCCACAAAAGCAAAAGCAAAAGTCAGCACAGCCAAAAGAATGTCATAAGCAAAAATAGAGCAGATTAAAATTATGTTTCCAGGGTCGCACTCCAGGATAATCTTGATGTTCTGGACGGCTGTGTTCTTTACGGGGTGTGGCGGCATCAGAATCAGCCACACGGTGCAACCCACCACTTGGATCAGGGTGCACACTATCATTATCACCCTCTGGTGCCTGGGATGTATGGGGTCTATGTCATTCTTCTGAGGAATAGCTGGGGTGATGATGGCAGTGTCGGGACTCTGCTCAGATGCCGCTGCTGCTGCTTTGGCTGCTTTGACAGCAGCTTTGACGGCTTTTACGGCTCTGGCTCTCAGCATGAGCAGAGCAGATTTGCCCATTAGTGAGGAGAGGCTCAGAGCAAAGCCTATGACCAAAGCCACCTGGCTGGTCATGCAAGACCACATCTAAGTCTCACCAAGGAACACAATGGAGCAGAGGAAGGTTATCACTAACCAAGTATTTCACCATTTCTATCACTCGTCTTGCAGCATTTCTCACAGCGAGTGTCATGGCGGACAACCAAACCCACTATCATTTTACAAATACTGCTGTTGTTGTGTCACAGAATGCAGTTTGAAACATTTGTCAGGAGAGAATGTAGTTGTTTGAACTTCAAATATGCAGTTTATTAATAAAGATAGCACCTTTTACAGTCTTTGGTCTCATTAATCTATTATTTGTTTAGAGAGATCAACTTCTCGTCAGGAGCAACTGTGTTGTTGTAGTAACCATTGTGGTTATATGTAATCCCTCCTTCTGAATCACTCTGCCAATTTAAGATTTCATAAAAGCCGTCTACATCGCCATTATTGAAGTATATCTCCTCTCCGGTGTGAATCAGAGATTTTTCAAGTAGTACATCAGCTAAAAGAAGACCACAAGGGTAGTTATAAATGAGACATTGAAGATTAAACAAAACACATCACTGTCCATGTGTGTTGTACCTGCCAAGGCTCGAATTTGGTAATGTCAGCACACGTGTCATTCTCAAATGGACCACTCCCGTGTTTACTGTGCTCTAGGTTATGCAGGGCATGTGCCACGGCATATACAGCCTTATACATCCATGCTTAATAAAAGTATTAATTTCTCTAAAAAATCTCAATATCTTACTGACACTTTTGAATGGTAGTATGGATAGATAGATAGATAGATAGATAGATAGATAGATTTCAGTACTATTAACTGTAAACTATACTATTTAGTTTTTAGAAATTTACCTTATCACTGTCCATGTGTGTTGTACCTGCCAAGGCTCGAATTTGGTAATGTCAGCACACGTGTCATTCTCAAATGGACCACTCCCGTGTTTACAGTGCTCTAGGTTATGCAGGGCATGTGCCACGGCATATACAGCCTTATACATCCATGCTTAATAAAAGTATTAATTTCTCTAAAAAATCTCAATATCTTACTGATACTTTTGAATGGTAGTATGGATAGATAGATAGATAGATAGATAGATAGATAGATAGATAGATTTCAGTACTATTAACTGTAAACTATACTATTTAGTTTTTAGAAATTTACCTTTTTTTTTTTTACCAATTTACCAAAATACAATTTCCTGTTTTTTTGTTTTGTTTTGTTTTTTGCATGCTTCTACTTGTTTGTTGCCCCACATGACAAAACAAAGAAATACATTTAATTTATAATTAATTTAAATATAATTTAAACAATAATTGTTGTAATAATATTTGTAACAAATAATAACAAAAGATTATGCCAAACTACTAAATTAGTTTTTCTTTTCAAGAATTTCATATATTTAATGAGGCTTTCTCTTCGTTATGATATCAGGGCAACTGTATTCTGTATCCCTTTTTTTATGCCCCCCCTCCCCAAATTATTTTGAAATATATTCAAGTCAGTACATTTTTTATAGTAATAGATAAGTAATAAATCTGGACCAATAAATGAGTATCATGCCATTGCCCCAAATACAGTGGTAGTTGAAAGGTACTTGTGGGAAATAGTTGAGGCCGAGTATCCTGGCTGTGACTATGGACAGATCAGAGCCTCCTGCCCCCACCAAAGCAGAGAGAGGGGGTCCATCCCCACAACGGTAGTTGGGCACAGCCTCGTCCTGGCCTGTCAGGAAGGTGAGTGTTCCCACTACGGCTTTGGTCATAGATGACGTAACCCAGCTCAGTATCAGGTAAGATGTAATTTCCGTTGTTGATCTCATTCAGGGCAAACAGCATGGTCTGAGCCCAGCGGAAAGTACGGAAGTTAAAGCTGAGGGAGCATTCACATGTTAAAACTGAATGGGGTTTCCCACACATAATTCACTAATAGTGCTAGACTGAATTACATTCTGTTTATTTCAATTTGTCCACTCGGGTTGCATGACTGAAATGTTTGTTTCTTAAAATTGAATACATTTGCTTTTATAAATCTTGTCAAATTGTATTTATGATCTTAGATGCTGCTCTTATTTCTCCTAGAATCTAAATCTATTTAACAGAGGATACCATAACATGTAATACCAGCTGTCACCACTAGATGTCTCCATGCAGGTTGATAAGCACAATACATTGTACTAGGTTATTTTCCATTGATGAGTTTATGGAACATAAAAGAGGTCTCTCGGGAGGACAAGCTGTAATTATTCCTTGGACAACAGTTTGATTGATTTTGCATGACCAATGATTTTGTAATCGTTGCTATTACAAAGGAAAGACGCAATAAATGCAGTAAATTCAGCATTTGTAATTAAGCCTCTTTTCACTTTTAGAAATACACATTTCTCTAATAACGACAAGCAAGTATGTACTTAGTATGCACGTTTTGTTTGAGTGCACTATTGTGACAGTAGGCTACACATCATAAGTCAGAATAACTTTATTGCCCATCCAAAAAAAATACTAATATTACGCAGTTGCTGACGAGTTTTCTCTTGTAAAATGATTATCAAATATAGCATCTTACCCCTCACAATCAGAGGACTCTGGAGCGACTGTGGTGTTGCTGTCAGTGTCAACCAAGCGTTGGTGAACGGGAAACATACCGCCAATAACCACCATCTTCTTCTCCACTTCCTAATAATAAACCCTCAGGTTGAATTTGGCCTTGAGTTTGCAGCTCCCTCAGCAGCGGTGTATTTGTAAAGGTAAGAAACTATACATAAAACCATCAAAACGCGTCCTTTGGAGCTCAATCCAGTTAAATCCATTTTTTAGAGTAGGAACATGTAAAAGACACGCTGATTTGATGTGCATGTGTTTGGACTTTGGAGAGGTACGACAGACACTATGAATTACCGACGCCTGAGCTCCCATCGGCTTTCCTGGGACCTCTGAAGATTTCATAAGACAACTGATCAAATCTGCTTTCAATGTGAATTCACATCAGGGTCAGAAAATAACCTGGGCTCAAGGCAATATGTTACAAAGTGACAAAATGCCTTTCATTTTTTTTCTTCTATTTTTCATTATATTGAATTCTGTGCTTATTTAGTAATTGTAATGTGGGGTTTGGATTTTGTTTCTTGTTCATGTTTTCATGTCTTTTATTTTGGAGTTTAGTCATGGTCCCTGTTTGTGTTTTGCTTCCCTTGCCCTCATGTATTCCTGCTATTGGTTCCTCTGTTCATTGTGTCATGTTCTGATTGGTTGTCTTGGTCATGTGTCTTGTTTCCCATTGGTTTGTTCTTGTCATGTGACCCTCCTTGTTTGCTTTAAGTAGCCATCATGTTGTCATTGTGCCTCGTCGTGTATTGATTATGTAAACTGCTGTTGGTGAGTCTAGTCTGTTCATGCCTAGTTAAGTCTGTTCATGCCTCGTCAAGTCTGTTTTTGTTTCTTGTTCATGTTTTCATGTCTTTTATTTTGGAGTTTAGTCATGGTCCCTGTTTGTGTTTTGCTTCCCTTGCCCTCATGTATTCCTGCTATTGGTTCCTCTGTTCATTGTGTCATGTTCTGATTGGTTGTCTTGGTCATGTGTCTTGTTTCCCATTGGTTTGTTCTTGTCATGTGACCCTCCTTGTTTGCTTTAAGTAGCCATCATGTTGTCATTGTGCCTCGTCGTGTATTGATTATGTAAACTGCTGTTGGTGAGTCTAGTCTGTTCATGCCTAGTTAAGTCTGTTCATGCCTCGTCAAGTCTGTGTCTCGGTTTATGTTTGTATTTTGGATCACGTTTGTGAATAAACTGCACATGGGTTCTTCACTACGCTCACCTCCAGTGGACTGAATCGTTACAGAATACACGACCATCAAAATGAACCCAGCAGATCATATTGTTCGCCTCCGACAAGGTAATCGCTCCATCGAGGAGTATGTGGAGGACTTTTGTGGGCTTTGTCACCAAGTAGATTTTAATGAAACGTTCCTTAAGGACATTTTTCGTTTTGGTTTAAGTAAGGACATGCCACGTAATACCCCACACTGGTCACTAGAACAGTATATAGACTTTGCTCTGCAGTTGAGTGGATCTGCTTTCACTGTGGGTGTCATGGAGAAGGAACATGACACTTCCCAAAAGTCTGCTCACGTCATGCCTGCCAAGCCACAGCCTGCTCACGTCATGTCTGCTACGCCAAAGCCTGCTAACGTCATGCATGCTATGCCAAAGCCTGCTCACGTCATGTCTGCCAAGCCACAGCCTGCTCACGTCATGCCTGCTACTCCAGGACCTGCTCACATCATGCCAGTTAAGTCAAAGTTTACTGCTGTCATATCTACCAAGTCAAAGCCTGATCACATCATGTCTGCCAAGCCAGAGTCTGCTAACATCATGTCTGCTACCCCAGGGCCTGCTCACGTCACGTCTGCCAAACCAGAGCCTGCTCCCATCATGTCTGCTACGCCAAGTCCTCTTCACGTCACGTCTGCCAAGCCAGAGCTGCTCACATCATGCCGGTCACTCAGGAGATTCTTCACAATATGGCCGCCATTGAAGAGCTTCGTTGCAATATGGCCGCCATGCCTGAGTCGGACGCGGAGCTTGGCCTTGGACTGAAAGGTCTGATAGCTAGTGTGATGGACCCACCTCTGATGTCGGTGCGAGCTGCGGGCATCCCCATAACATCAGTGCTCTCAAGCCCAACCATCCTAGAGGTCCTGCCACCCTCTGCTGCCCTTACTGTAATGGCGGTCGCCATTTTAAACGTGTGGGCTGTACACTGCGCTCAAGAGGACTCTCCTGTCCATGAATCTGCCCCAGTGGCCTCTCCTGCCTATGAGTCTGTCTCAGAGCCCTCTCCTATCCACGAGTCTGCTCCAAGGGCCTTTCCTGTGCATGAATCCGCTGCAGAACCTCCTCCTCCACAGACTGTCTTGTCACGGCCACGGAGGCCGTTCACAAACTCACTGTCTGCCCTGTCACGGCCACAGAGGCCACTCACGAACTCCCAGTCTGCCCTGTCATGACTAAGAAGGCCGTCCATGAATTCACTGCCTGTCCTGTTACAGCATGGAGGCCGTTCATGAACTCACTGTCTGTCCTGATATGGCCATGGAGGCCGTTCATGAACTCACTGTCTGTCCTTTCACGGCCAAAGAGGCCATTCAAGAACTCTCTGCTTGTTCTGTCTCAGTCAAGTGGTCTGTTCATGTCTCTGCTCCGCCATGGCTCCCTGCTCTGCCTGCACCGCCATGGCTCCATGCTTCTATGGATCTGATCCATGGCCCAGGTCATCCAGTGTTCCACAGTCTACTACTGCCCCATGATCCTGGTCCACCACTGCTCCTAGCTCCAAGCCCGCCATTGCTCCACACTCCAGGTCCTGTTCCTTTTCACGGGCCTGGCCCTCCGTCCCTCCCCCAGTTCCGCCTCCACTCCACCACCCTCCTGGACTTTTTGGATTTTGTTTGGGCATCTGGAGCCGCCCTTAGAGGGGGGGGAAATGTAATGTGGGGTTTGGGTTTTGTTTCTTGTTCATGTTTTCATGTCTTTTATTTTGGAGTTTAGTCATGGTCCCTGTTTGTGTTTTGCTTCCCTTGCCCTCATGTATTCATGCTATTGGTTCCTCTGTTCATTAGGGCCTTTAGCACCGCTTTAGTTCCAGAATTAAATGTACAGTACTAAAGTACTGGGACGATTTTGCGCAAACTATTTCCCAGTACTATTTAAAGGGTTGCATTCGCACTGAGAGTGTGTACTAAGAAGTGACGTAAGTCGGTCGACAGCGACGTCATTTGTGCGTGGCGTTCAACAACAGAAACAAAAAAGAACAACATTAACAACAGGATGCTGTGATTGGAGCTGTTTTTTTGTGGTGTCTTGCAGGTTTCACAATAATGAACATGGAAAGTCGACGTATACGTAAAGCAATTGAAAGAACGGAAAGGAGGACAAAGAATCTCCAACGACAACTGGCAATGCTACATTTGCTACAAGTGCCTGCACTTCAGCGTCCGTCCATCTATCACTGTTCTCCATACTTGCGAAATAAGTTGACAATGTTTACAGTATGTTTACACAGCGTTTTAAATCATGGCAGGTGAGGGCGTTTTCATACGCGTTTGGCCAATCAATGTCTACTTACGTCACGATTAGTACCAGTTGTGCTGGTTAGACGTAAGCCGGTCGACAGCGACGTCATTTGTGCGTGGCGTTCAACAACAGAAACAAAAAAGAACAACATTAACAACAGGATGATGGAGGATGCTGTGATTGGAGCTGTTTTTTTGTGGTGTCTTGCAGGTTTCACAATAATGGACATGGAAAGTCGACGTATACGTAAAGCAATTGAAAGAACGGAAAGGAGGACAAAGAATCTCCAACGACAACTGGCAATGCTACATTTGCTACAAGTGCCTGCACTTCAGCGTCCGTCCATCTATCACTGTTCTCCATACTTGCGAAATAAGTTGACAATGTTTACAGTATGTTTACACAGCGTTTTAAATCATGGCAGGTGAGGGCGTTTTCATACGCGTTTGGCCAATCAATGTCTACTTACGTCACGATTAGTACCAGTTGTGCTGGTTAGACCCTGCTCCGGAGTAGGAGCTAATTTGGTTCTCGAAAAAGGCAGTCCAGTACTAAAATTGCATCCAGTTCCGGCGGTGCGAAAACGCCAAAAAGGGGGTAGTTTCACAATTAGTTCTGGTACTATGAAAAGGTTCCCGTGGTGCGAAAGGCCCTATTGTGTCATGTTCTGATTGGTTGTCTTAGTCATGTGTCTTGTTTCCCATTGGTTTGTTCTTGTCATGTGACCCTCCTTGTTTGCTTTTAAGTAGCATCATGTTGTCATTGTGCCTTGTGATGTATTGATTATGTAACCTGCTGTTGGTGAGTCTAGTTTGTTCATGCCTGGTCAAGTCAAGTTTGTGTCTCGGTTTATGTTTGTATTTTGGATCACGTTTGTGAATAAACTGCACATGGGTTCTTCACTACACTCGCCTCCAGTGGACTGAATCGTTACAGTAATGTACCACTGCTTATGTAGAGTAGATGCAGTAAATATCTGACATATGTATTTACTCAGAGGCACATTATGAT
>NW_015506744.1:167197-171575 GCF_001515645.1 Sinocyclocheilus grahami
ATATAATAGTATATTGTAAGCTGCAATAACTTGGTCCACTAGCGGGCGCATTTGCCTTATTTTCTAACGATAAACACCTAATTTGCCACAGACAGAAATTTACACGAATCCCACATGAAAGTGGATACTCAGGTCATTTCTGACAGTTTTGTTATTGTTATCTAAAACTATTAAATATCGTGTTCATTAATTGAAACAAAGGTAAAATAAAAAATATTACATAAAAATTTTAACATGAAAAGAATTGACAGCTAACTGAAATAAAAGTATAAGTTGAAGTACTAAAATGACTAAAAGTGATATAATGCTAAATGGAAACAAAAGACAAAATAATACAATAGAACGTGTAAATTAACACTATCACTAAACGGGGAGGGAGGTAATTAATATTACACTTTTCCCCCTTATGAAATATTTCAGATGGTTATGCAAGGATTTATCAGAATGTTACTGTTGTCTCTTACACAGCAGTGTCAATAAATCTCTTCACATGCCCGCATATACCAGCTGCGCACAAAATTTATATTTATATTTTATAGTATTAGATATTTTACCATTTTTTAATGAACTACACCAGAAGTGTGAACCAAATGCAAACGATATACGATCGATCAATCAAAGATCTTGTGATGAGAGAAATCTGAACACAGAGTTCTTTATTAAAGCTCAGTTTGCATTATACAAATATCAGTTTCAAACTGCATGCGGTGGTTTGGTCTGAGGCACAATACTAAGGTAAAACAGCATTGTTCAGGTTTAGACAAAAAAAAAAGGGGGGGGAGGGGAGAATCAACATAGAATTGCATAAATTAAACTGAATATCATGTAATATTGCAGTTTACCCACTAGGAATTTAAACTTGTTAGTTGTATTTCTATTAGACAAGTAAAATATACACACGGTAAAGGTGACACTGAGAAAAAGACATTAACAAGATTTGCGATTAAGACGAGGGGGAAATTAATCTTGCATTGAGTTTTTTGCCATCGTGACAACAGAACGTTTTTGAAATAAAATATTTAAAGACAATAAATACCGAGCATGTTATTCATATCACAATTCTCTACATCATAAATTAGACAAAAGGCTAGACACAGATTTCCATTTGAGCCCAATCAAAGCCCCCTCCCTCTAGACATAAGAACACACTTCTGTTAAAGGAGTGGAATATTAATAATGAGGCCACACACACACACACACACACAAGAGGACTCAAATATTGACATTAACTCGTGTTCCAAATTCAGTTAAGCCCAATTTAGCTCAAAAGGACTTGGCGTTCTTTGCGGGATGATGCCCCTCATCTGGTGTCCTGTCAATAACCTATTCTTCCTCCTCCTGTAAATCTCCTTTCATTTGCCTTTGAAAATCCTATTGCTCTACCTAGCACACACGCACAAAAATTAAAATAAAAAGGCCTTTATTGGTGAAAGTAAGTACACTGTTGATCTTACATGTTTATAAGACCAGCCTAGGCAAACTCAACCACGGTGATGTAAAATGCAGACATCAGTAATAACACATTTTCTCACTTCTCACTATTCAAATCTCAAAAATCCTTTGCCTGAAAAGACAGAAGAAAATAATGCAGCATAAAATAAAGTCACATTCCTGAAAAACAAAGTAACTGAAAAAAGAAAAGAAAAAAAAAAAAAAAAGTTAAAACAGGCACAAATTTCAGGAGGCCTCCAGATTTAGGAGTCTCCTTCACAGCAAAACCTCTGTGATAAACCAACCCGTCCACAGCGTAAGAGCGTCATTCAGCAAACGGTCTGATCTCATCTGTATTTGGCAAATAAACATCGATTGGTCATGTTAAAGGAGCTACTACTGCTAGTCTTTACCTGCCACTTCCATAGAAGGATTCAGGTATGAAATCCAAACCAAAATCATCACTGCACAAACTGGGTTAATGAAAACACGTTTATCTTAAAGGCAGAAAGCAGCAACACTTGGAACCTAACCCTTAAATGAGTGGATTTGCTTAAAAAATGGCTTTCTTCGTGTCATGCTGCACGTGGACAGTCAACTGCCCTAAAACGATCTTAGATCTTCAGTGGCTACGACAGAAAACATGGAGGAGTGACCCGTCACAATGCATTAAACACAGAGAACTGATTAAAAAAAAAACCTAATCAATGCATCATCATTATTATCATCAGTGATGAGGATAATGACAACAACAATTATAATACCAATATTACAACCGACCCCAGATAATGAGGCGGAACTGAAGTGGCGTTGTCAGTTTAACGCCAATCACAGTACAACCTGCCATTGTAGGGAATGTTCCGGTCTCAGTGGGACAATGACAGGGCGGCGTGACTAAAGGGGGTGGTGGGAATGGAGAAAAAGGATTTGGGGGGGAATGTAGCAGTACTGGGAAAAGGGGAGGTAGAAGAGGAGTCGACAAGGATAAATCAGAAGGTACAATAGTCCACTGTTCTACTCCCACTCGGTGGTTCCCGGTGGCTTGGACGTCAGGTCATACATCACTCTGGAGATGCCTGGGATTTTCTTGATCTCGTTGACCATCTTGAGAACCACCTGTGGCCAGAGGAGCACGAGTTAGTGTGTGTGGAAATGATGTAGGGTTTTTATGTGTGGACGGAGGATCTGCTCTCTCACCTCTTCAGGGATTTGGTTGTCTGGAGTAGCGGCGATGCCGGTCATGAAGTCACTGGTGATGAAGGTTCTGATGATGACGGACCGTCTGCAGGACGGCTGCTTCTGCAGTGGGTCACGATCAAAGTGAAGTGGGGTGAGGATGACTGGCATCTGGCTGATCTTACTTGAGTAGCCTGGATATCAAGCACAAATTGATACAAATATATTTTAATATATGATATTGACAACTTATGCATTTATTTTTATTTCGATAGTCCTTGTTAATAAAGATAACAGTCTCGGGGGAGTAACAATATAACAGTACTGAAGATATTCATACTGTACATATTTTTTTAAAATTAAATACTGATATAATGTTAAAGTGCCCCCATTATGCCATTTCTAAGATTCCTAATATTGTTTTGGGAGACTCCTACAAACGTTTTACATGCATGCAAGCTCAAAATAGGCATTTAATATATCCTCATTTTCCAACGATTCTCAAATGAATCGTTCAAAGCATTTCTAAGATTCAGTCTCTCTAAACCCCTCCTTTCCGTGAGCTTACTCTGCTCTGATTGGTCAGATGGCCCAGTCTGTTGTGATTGGTGACAATATAAGTACTGCTACATCCAAAAAACTTTCGTGTGGGAGGTTTTTGAATTCAGTAAAAAAATAAGAATATTAAGCAGAATAAATAAGATTATATTATATATATTTTTTGAAGAATATGGGTAACCAAACAGTTGCTGGTCCCCACTGATCTCCAAAGATTGAAAAAAAATAAAAATAAATAAAAAATACCCATATTCCTTAAAATATTTTCTTTGGTTTTCAGCAGGGGGAAAAAAAAGAAAAAAAAAAACTCATACAGGTTTGGAACAACTTGAGAGAGAGTAAATTACAGAATTTTTGGGTATGTTGGATTACAAATTTATAAAATGTTATATCTAGGTTCCAATGTAATAGTATATAAACTGAAAAAGTTATGTACATTGTGTTTTACATTTTGAGGTAAATATGATGAAGATCAAGTCAGGCAGCCCAGGTGTCTGAGACATTAACCTTTTGTCTTTATGCACTTCCTGACCATTGGGAAGGGTCCCAAGTTAAAGGTGAATGCTAAGCTCAAGGCACAGCTGTGCCTTTGTCTCTATGATAATGTGAAGGTATGGGCGATACTGTCAGGCTGATTGGATTAGCACCTATGCATTTGAATGATACTGTTATGCTGATGAGATCAGGGCTGGGGAAATTTTGGTAACGGGCTGATTCCTCTACTGCATTTGCATGCTTTCTTTAGATTGTCTCCACCTATATGTATCCCTCCCCCTTGAAAGGTATAAACTCTACTGTGCTGAGCTATAGTCAGACTTGGGTGACTGCAGCGACGCAAAGAGAGTCCTCAATAAAGAGTAACTTCTGTATGAAAGATATCCCAACGTCTCATGGTCTCTGCTTCGACGAGGAAAAATTTTCCTACAGTTTTGGTGCCGTGACTCAGATAGAGCTCCTCACCTGAATCCAGATTGAAACTTCAAGCTCAACAAAGATCTGACTTTGTTCCAGACTGAATCTTTCTGTACAACCAAGGGTTGGTGAGTGCCACTCTATTCAAAAGAACCTTTAAGACCAGTACAAATTTGTTATCCTCTGCGCCGTCAGAGAAGAGTTAACAGACAGCTGTAGGGTTTGGTTAACTAAGGTCTCCTCTAAAAAATGTATTTTAGAGATGAAGGTTATCCTCTGTTCAGGCAGGGAAGATTAGCAT
>NW_015506744.1:172452-173163 GCF_001515645.1 Sinocyclocheilus grahami
GTATTTTAGAGATGAAGGTTATCCTCTGTTCAGGCAGGGAAGATTAGCATTACGTGCTAATATTGGTTATCCTCTGTTCAGGCAGGGAAGATTAGCATCACGTGCTAATATTTGTTATCCTCCGTTTCAGCAGAGAAGAATTGGTTATTCTCGGTCCAGGCAGGGAAGATTAGCATTACGTGCTAATATTGGTTATCCTCTGTTCAGGCAGGGAAGATTAACATTACGTGTTAATATTTGTTACCCTCTGGTTCGGCAGAGAAGAATTGGTTACTCTCCGTTTCGGCAGGGAAGTTTAGCGTAAAGTGCTAGTAATTTGTGTTATTTGCTTTGCTAACTCATCTCTTTCGAAGCTACTTGACTTCATCATAAAAAAAATAAAAAAAAAAAAAAAAACTCTCTTTATTTATTCCTTCTCTTTCTAGCTTGTACTTATTTGAACAATGTCTAAGAACTTGGTATTACAACCACTTCTTGTGTCTGTTTGCCTCTCTTAAGAAGAATCGCTTTATGTATCCCCCAATTGTAAGTCGCTTTGGATAAAAGCGTCTGCTAAATGACTAAATGTAAATGTAAATGTAACTGAAAAAGGTGGTCTCGCGACTCCTTTGTGGTCAGATAGCAAATTCAAATCACTGTTAGGAGTGCAAATTAACCTAATATTCACTGAGAAAGTTAGACAAGAACTAACTCAGAAATATGAGATCCATT
>NW_015506744.1:173226-178472 GCF_001515645.1 Sinocyclocheilus grahami
GTACCCTCTGTTGATCAGAGAAGTTTTAGTGTTTTGTTTGTGTGGTAACAAAGAAACTCACAAAATGTTTAGAAAGAATGCTAGACTGATTCCCACAACTGAAAAAGGTGGTCTCGCGACTCCTTTGTGGTCAGATAGCAAATTCAAATCACTGTTAGGAGTGCAAATTAACCTAATATTCACTGAGAAAGTTAGACAAGAACTAACTCAGAAATATGAGATCCATTCAGACAAGACTTGGTCTGTAGATAAGTGTAAAAAGGTACTAGGAGCATGTATTTGCAAGAACAATGTGAAAGGCATTATCTGCTGCCACAGAGAATTTGGTTTAGCGCTAGCTACACAACAGTCTCAGCGTAACTTAAAGCTAGAGGAACAGAACAAAGAGCTCCGTGCTAGAGTATCCTCTTTGACTAAGAAATTGAACCCCAACAAAGCTGCAGCAAAAACTGATGTGGAAGAAGTTAGTCAGCCTGATAACAATTATCCTGACTTCCAAGCTTTCTTTGAAACAGATGTAGCCATCCAATCAGTAACTGATGTGCCTGTAGATTCAGTGAAGTTATGTGATGCTAGGAGAAGATCTCAGGGAATTGAAAGTGTTCCTCCCAACTCTTCTGTTGTCCAAGTACAAACTGTTGCCAAAGCGCTAGGACCTAAAGATATAGAGAGAAACTATCCCAGAGCTTACCCTCAGCATGCACAAGTTTTCTGAATTTAGAAGAGCATTGATCAGCAAAATGCATCTCTACGACATGTCGTTAGCAGAAGTCACACAGCTGATGTCACAAATTCTAACTGAATCTGAATTCAACAGTTTTGAGTCTGCTGTTACTTCTGAACTACAACATGCCAGTAAAGGCGATTTGAGAGAAGGTGTTTTGAAAATTCTAAAGAATATCATGGGACCCAAAATAGACTGGTCCAGAATCACTAACTTTGTGCACAGGAAAGAAGAAACTGTGAGTGAATACACTGAAAGGTTTTGTCAGTCAGCTGCAGCATACAGTGGAATAGCTGACACTCCAGAGAAGGTACTGGATCATAAAGGACCACCAGTTCGAGCATGGTTTGATGGTCTTTTATCAGAGTACAGATCTGCTTTGCCGTTCTTAGATCTAACATGGTCCACTGGAAGTTTGCAAAACAGCTTGGACAGGTTAGCTACATGGGAAAGAGACTCTGATGTTAAAAGCCAGAGTAAAGATTGCAGCAGTATCCTTTCAGGTCAACACAGAGAACCGACTGAAACATAAAAATCCTAAGAGGGAGGGCAGTTGTCATTACTGTGGTAAACCTGGACACTGGATGAAAGAGTGTAGGAAAAGCAAGAAGACACTAGGAGAAATTAGCAGCTTTACTCAGCTCCTACTCAGTCTACTTACTACTCTGAAGCAGCCCCTCCCCTCTTCGCCGAACTGTTGGAGCAGCTTGCTCAGGTGTTAACTGTTAGGGCTGCGAGTGCTTAATTTCCCCTGTAATCCATCACAATGACAAAATAATTTTTGTGAAAGGTAGCATACAAGAGAAAGAGATTGACTTTCAGCTTGATACAGGTGCAGAAATTACAGTAATTCCTACAAAATTGGCTAACAGACAGACTGTAAACATAAGATGCTCTCATGCAGTGTCCACACTAATGAATCAAGCAAAAGTCACTTCTGTCACCTCCTCTCGTTGGGGAAAATTGTTAATAACCCTCACAGCCCCGAACATTGTTTTACAGTGTGCGTCAGTCACGAACCCATCCTCATGTATGATGTCTGCAATGACTGAAGTGGTGTTAGAGGATGAAGGAGAAATGACTCACGATTGTGTTACACTTACATACGCACCTATGAGTAAAGTAACAGAAACTCCCATAGATAATGCAGAATATGAGTTGTTTGTTGATGGTTCAGCTCAAGTCATTGAAGGTAACAGGTCATTGAAGGTAACATTGAAGGTTATTGCAGTCACTTCCACCACTGAAGTGGTAGCTTCAGGTCGTCTTCCAGACAATTTTTCAGCTCAAGCTGCAGAACTAGTAGACTTAACTAGAGCATGCACGCTAGCTTCAGGATCGGTTGCAAATATCTACACTGATTCCAGGTATGCTTTTGGGGTAATTCCTGATTTTGGTGTCATTTGGCAAAGTAGACAGTTTCTAACTTCTGCTGGATTCCCCATTAAGCATGCTGGATTTGTGAAAGATCTAATGTTTGCCATGAAACTTCCAAAGAAATTAGCAGTGATCAAAGTTAAAGCACATCTCACAACTAATACTACGGAAGCTAAAGGTAATGCTCTTGCTTATGTAGTTGCTAAACAAGCGTGTTCAGGTAGTCCAGCACAGAGGACAATTCTGCCTCCTGAATCAATCATTGATCTGTACAAAGACGTTCCTCTATATGAAGCATGGACATGGTTAGACAAAGGAGCCACAGTGGATTCATCTGGCTGCTGGACCAAAGGGGGAAAGTATGTCGCTCCCGAATCACTGCTGCCATATTTGGCTCAACAAATACACAATTTGGGTCACAGTGGTCCAGCAACGATGAATCACAGGTTCTCAAATCAATGGTGGAATCCAAAATTCAGAAATGTAGCCACCAAAACGGTCAAGAGATGTGTTACATGTCAGAAAAATAATGTGCCAGCAGCAACACATACCCCAGCTCCACCAGGACCATTTCGTCACCTGCAAGTTGATTACATATTGTTGCCTCTTTGTAAGGGAAAAACTGACGTTTTGGTAGTAATATACAAGTTCTCAAGATGGATAGAAGCTTATCCAACAGGGCGTGCTTCAGCTGCACATACTGCTAAATGTCTTGTCACTGATTTCATTCCCAGATTGGGATTACCAGATTGCATTGACTCGGATCAAGGCACACACTTCACAGGACAGGTAGTCAAGGAAGTGTCTAAAATGTTGAAGATTAAGTGGAATCGTAACTGCCCATACAGGCCACAAGCATCAGGACAGGTTGAACGAGCAAACAGAACAATCACAACCGGGCTAAGAAAAATGCATCATGAAGGAGTAACATGGGTCGAAGCGCTGCCAGCAGTACTGTGTAGTATGAGAGCTTCACCAAACAGATCAGTAGGACTGAGCCCTCATGAGATTATTACTGGACGCCCAATGCAGATGTCAGGTGTTATTGATCTTAGAAATGCTTATGTACACATTGCCTCAGATGCCCTGATCACTTACTGTGAAAACCTCACAAAGGCAGTACAGAGTGCCAGAGAGAGAGTTGAATTGTGTTGGCAGACTCCACCAGAAGTTGGACACACAATCATCCCAGCTCAGTGGGTCATGATAAAGTCATTCAGAAACAAGCTGTTAGAGCCTAAGTGGCATGGACAACATCAAGTGATGTGACTAACTGGGGCCCAGGTCAGGAAGCAGACAGACTGGCTAAACCGACCGTCTGCTAGCCGCCTCATGTCACAGAAATCAGTTAATTCTCAGCACATAGAACCTCTTTCACCTAGATATCACACTATAGAGATTGTGTCTGTTCCCCGAACTAGAAAATACAAAAAACCGTCCAAACCAATTTAAGAGTAACAATTTAATTGATGTTCAACAAATAAAAAACAGATGCTTGGCTTATTGAATATCAGGTCCCTTTCTACGAAAGCACTTTTTGTAAATGATATGATCACTGATCATAAACTAGATGTGCTCTGTTTGACAGAAACCTGGCTAAAACCTGATGATTACATTATTTTAAATGAGTCTACCCCCCAAGATTACCGTTATAAACATGAGCCACGTCCAAAAGGTAAAGAGGGAGGTGTTGCTTCAATTTATAACAATGTTTTCAGTATTTCTCAGAGAGCGGGCTGCAAGTATAACTCGTTTGAAGTAATGGTGCTTCATATAACATTGTCCAGAGAAACAAGTGTTAAATAGGTCATATGATGCGATTTCAAGTTTTCCTTTCTCTTTGGAGTGTTACAAGCTGATTGTGAATAGATAAGATCCCTGAAGTTGCAAAGACTAAAGTCTCAAAACCAAAGAGATATTCTTTATCAAAGTTAAGACTCTGCCACGCCCCCCTAAAACAGCTCGTTCTAACATGCCCCCACATATCTAATCTACTTCACTTTGTGGAAATATTTGCATAATGCCACCCAAATGGGCACGCTAAGAAAGAAGGCGTGGTTTCAGTAACCGCAGTCAACTCTACACAGAGCTTGTAGCATAAATCTGCATGATTAAGTGACTCCAGTTATGAGCAAACAATGAACAACGTCTAGTGTGATACAAGAAAGACTTTATTAACTACATAAACACTTAAACTGGTCTAACGTACACGTACACACACAACAGTTGGTATAGGAAAGGGTAAAAGCTTAACTCAGTAAAGAGGAGAGAAAATAAGAATATGAAGTTATGGAACCATTTACATATTCCGCAGATCTACCGCCTGAAGGAAACATCAGATTCTTAGTTCAAACACACCTTTGTAAAAAGGTGCAAATGATACCTAATGTATCAATTAATAAGACTAAGTTTGAATACTTGCACGTCTCGTCTGTCTGAAAGAAAGCGTTGTAGCTCACATCTTCTCAAAACCTAACAGAACCACCGACTGTGGGCGGGTCACATGGTGTGACACCTTTACCAGACAACTTGGCACCCAGTATGTTTATTGGGTGAGGGGTCTGTGAACGTTTGTTAATCTAATGAATAATTGATTTGTTAAATCAAATGAAAAATGGTGTGTCTGATTGGTTCAGACGCTACACATGTCAACATATTCTGTTACACCAGTCCCCAGTGTCATTTGTACTGGCTACTGTACTGTATACAGGCCACCAGGGCATCATACAGACTTTATTAAAGAATGTGCTGATTTTATTTCCGAGTTAGTGCTGGCTGCAGATAAAGTTTTAATTGTTGGTGATTTTAATATCCATGTTGATAATGAAAAAGATGCATTGGGATCAGCATTCATAGACATTCTGAACTCTACTGGGGTTAGACAACACATAATTGCGAATAACATGCCTTACCTTAACACAGAATCGACCACAGAGTCCAGCGTTTATATTTTTTCTACGAATCTTTGAGTTAACATGTACTAAACATGAGTGGAATTTGCACTGCAGTGCCCCCACACCTTGATGATCATGACAAGAATAGCATGTATAATTATCTTTATTGAAGTGAATTAGCTTTAAATTGCCGTCATGCATGAATTAATTATATTTTTGCAATTTTACACATAATAATCTACGATGATCAC
>NW_015506744.1:178687-180189 GCF_001515645.1 Sinocyclocheilus grahami
GACATTCTGAACTCTATTGGGGTTAGACAACACGTGTCAGGTCCTACTCACTGTCGAAATCATACTCTAGATTTAATACTGTCACATGGAATTGATGTTGATGGTGTTGAAATTATGCAGCCAAGCGATGCTATCTCGGATCATTATCTAGTCTTGTGCAAATTTCATATAGCTAAAACTGTAAATTAGTATGGTAGAACCATCACTTCTACCACAAAAGACTGCTTTGTAAGTAATCTTCCTGATTTATCCCAATTCCTTAGCATATCCAAAACCTCAGAACAACTTGATGATGTAACAGAAACTATGGAGTCTCTCTTTTCTAGCATTTTAAATACAGTTGCTCCTTTACATTTAAGGAAGATTAAGGAAAACCGTCTGACACCGTGGTATAATGAGCACACTCGCACCCTAAAGACAGCAGCCCAGAAAATGGAGCGCAGATGGAGGAAAACAAAACTAGAGGTATTTCGTATTGCTTGGTGGGAAAGTAACCTATCCTACAGAAAAGTATTAAAAACTGCTAGATCTGATTACTTTTCTTATCTTTTAGAAGAAACCAAACATAACCCCAGGTATTTATACAATACAGTGGCTAAATTTATGAAAAATAAAGCATCAACAAGTAATGACATTTCCCAACAGCACAGTAGTAATGACTTTATGAACTACTTTACTTATAAGATCGATACTATCAGAGATAAAATTGTAACCATTATTAGAGATAAAATTGTAACCATGCAGCCGTCAGCTATAGTATTGCATCAGATAGCTTACTATAGATCGCCTGAGGAACAATTCCACTCATTCTCATTCATAGGAGAGGAAGAATTGTATAAACTTGTTAAATCATCTAAACCAACAACATGTTAGACCCTATTCCATCTAAGCTCCTAAAAGAGGTGCTTCCAGAAGTCATAGATCCTCTTCTATTATTAATTCATCATTGTCATAAGGATATGTCCCCAAAACCTTCAAACTGGCTGTTATTAAGCCTCTCATCAAAAAACCACAGCTTGACCCCAAAGAACTAGTTAATTACAGACCGATCTCGAATCTCCCCAGAGACTATTTAAACTGAACTGAGCTGGATGATGACATCACTGAATTCAATGATGAACTGCCTTTAACTGAAAAATTAGTTTACTATTGTCATTTTGCATTATTGACACACTATTTTCCTAATTAATGCTGTTCAGTTGCTGACTTGACTTGATTACAGCAGCTGCAGTATTGTGTCAGGGAAGGAAAACCTGGACTCATGTGTCCCACTGTAAAGTTGTTCCCCCACCTACAGGGATAGGATAGGACACACGGACCAGTGAGGAACACAGGGAAGAACCGAATGCAACAGGCTTCAGGGGCCAACCCTGCGGTGATGACTCCCTCATAGGCCTTCCCCATCCACTAGTCCATCCTTACCTCACTGTTCTTTAAGTGTCGCAGGAATTAAGAAATAGGGAAAGAAGGAACAACAATAGCAGACTCAAATCGAACAAAGG
>NW_015506744.1:180436-192847 GCF_001515645.1 Sinocyclocheilus grahami
TGCATAGACTAGAAAACTTTGTTGGCATTAATGGAAGTGCATTAGCATGGTTCAAATCGTACTTATATGACCGCCATCAATTCGTAGCAGTGAATGAAGAGGCATCATATCGATCACAATTGCAGTATGGAGTACCTCAAGGCTCAGTACTAGGGCCGTTACTCTTCACGCTTTACATGTTACCCTTGGGAGATATCATCAGGAAACACGGTGTTAGCTTTCACTGTTATGCTGATGATTCTCAGCTCTATATTTCTTCGCAGCCCGGCGAAACGTACCAATTTGAAAAACTAGCGGAATGCATAGTAGATATAAAAAAACTGGATGATGAGTAATTTCTTACTGTGTATGAAGACACAACCTCTAAAAAACAACTAGACCCACTGCCGAGCCAACTGTCATGGAAGAAAAAAAAAGTAATACACAACGCAGAGAATCACATACGGGAACTTCAGTCATCCATCAACATGATCAAGATTGCCGTACTAGTAATCATCATGGACATCGCAAAAAATGTAGACTCCAGAAACAACATATTCTTAAAGCTGATGAATATGTTAAGAAACGCCTTGTTTGCTGGAAATAACTTTTGCATGCCACACCCGCCTTCAGTAGGAGCAGGAATCCCATGGGTGGCTACATCTACATAATTCAGCTCCTACCACGAACAAAGAAGATGGCTGCATTCCAGGACTCACTTGTGCACAAATATGGTGGTCAAGAACTCTTGGAGGATTAATCCCGTTTTATGGTGTCATACAGGCCCTTGATCAAGTCAGAAGCTTATCGAATTCTACACAGAAACTGGCCAATAATACAGCTTTGGCCCTGGGTAACATCATGAACACTCTCGCTTCGCACAAGATAATGATCTTACAGAACAGAGTGGCCTTGGATTACATTCTTGCAACGCAAGGGGGAGCCTGCACCATTATCAGCCCTGAGTGCTGCACCGGGTTAATGGATCCAACAGAGGACTTGAACAAAATTTAACAAGACATTCTTGATCTTTCAGCAAAATTACACCAGATGACTGAAGATAATTCTTCATGGTTCAGAAACCTGTTAGGTAGACCCTGGCTGTGGATCAAGGAAATAGCAATTATGCTGTTGTTTTTCCTACTGGTGTACTATCTATGCGTCCACAGTATCAAGTGTTTCATTCAACAAATGACCCACACCCATCACAAGGAAATGACATTTCCAACCAGAAAAGACCGTAAGAACTTCACGGACCCTAGCTGCATGTTTGTTTCGGTGTCAGCATGCCATTCGTCACTACAGACAATCAACACAGAGCAAGTACTATGTGCCTGTAATGATCACAGGTTACAAGAATTAACTTTTAAGTGTCTAAATTTGATTTGATTGAGTTATTGGAACTCTCAAAGGGGGAAATGTTGGATTACAAATTTATAAAATGTTATATCGAGGTTCCAATGTAATAGTATATAAACGGAAAAAGTTATGTACATTGTGTTTTACATTTTGAGGTAAAGATGATGAAGATCAAGTCAGGCAGCCCAGGTGTCTGATACATTAACCTTTAGTCTTTATGCACTACCTGACCATTGGGAAGGGTCCCAAGTTAAAGGTGAATGCAAAGCTCAAGGCACAGCTGTGCCTTTGTCTCTATGATAATGTGAAGGTATGGGCGATACTGTCAGGCTGATTTGATTAGCACCTATGCATTTGAATGATACTGTTATGCTGATGAGATCAGGGCTGGGGAAATTCTGGTAATGGGCTGATTCCTGTACTGCTTTGTTTAGATCGTCTCCACCTATATGTATCCCTCCCCTTGAAAGGTATAAACTCTACTGTGCTGAGCTATAGTCAGACTTGGATGACTGCAGCGACGCACAGCGAGTCCTTATTAAAAATAAAAATAAAAAAAGTAAAGGTGACGTGAGGCCAAGTATGGTGACCCATACTCGGAATTAGTGCTCTGCATTTACCCATCCAAAGTGCACACACACAGCAGTGAACACACACACACACACACACCGTGAACACACACCCGGAGCAGTGGGCAGCCATTTATGCTGCGGCGCCCGGGGAGCAGTTGGGGGTTCGGTGCCTTGCTCAAGGGCACCTCAGTCGTGGTATTGAAGGTGGGAGAGAGCGTGGACATTCACTCCCACCACCTACAATCCCTCCCGGTACGAGACTCGAACCCGCAACCTTTGGATGACAAGTCAGACTCTCTAACCATTAGGTCACGACTTCCCTAAAGAGTAACTTCTGTATGAAAGATATCCCAACGTCTCCTGGTCTCTGCTTTGACGAGGAAAAAGTTTCCTACATGTAACTATCCCTTTAATGACCTTTCACACCAAGGATGATAACTATAGCAATAACTTAACTATGAAGTTTTAATAATCCTTCAAATACTTTGAGAATAGATGAGTCCACACCACAACTGTAATAACACAGAAAAACAATATTGTTGGAATCACTTTCTGAAAGTGCTGATTTCCCAGCTTTGGTTACCATTGCCCTTATAGAAACGTTGACAGCTGATTATAATCCATGCAACTTTAAAGAGCTTGAGCATTCAATACCTTTTAGAATAAACAGACTGTTATCATCCATTGGTTTAGACGCTAATATTGTTGTCATTCTTGGTGTGAATGGCCTTCTAACACCCCAGCCTGCAGGAAGTGCCAATTAACAGTAACTTCTTGTATTCTTTTGTACAATTATGGTTATAAACTCTCTCTGCCCAATTACACTCACATTTTAAGTGAGATTCATTTGCCAAAAAAGACAACAGAAAATCAAGGTAATGATGAATTTGATAGATAGCATTATTTATTTATTTGTAGATAGCCCTAATCTATATGTACTGTAGGTTCTGTTAGACCAGTGATTCTCAACCGGTGGGCCGCGGCGCTCCAGTGGGCCTTCGAGCGCCATCTGGTGGGCCATGTAGGCAGTGGTAGACTACCCCCAAATTAATTTTTATAATTTTTTTTTAATTGACAAATCTTATTTTCTAATTATCTAATTATCTAATTGTTCTCATGAATTTATATCATCAAAAACACTCAAGTCAAGTCAAGATGCATTATCTAAAAGCGAATTTATGTTTAAATATCGCAACACCAATCACGTCACGTCAGATTGAACGTTAGTTAGTTGTCAAATGAGGCGCTAAAACCATCAAAGCTGCAGACATTTGAACTCAAAACACCCGGGCTGTGTTGAGAAGTCAAAAGAATATTTTCTAAGGAAAGAAGATGGGCTTCAGGCTCAACAAAAAGTCCTAACATCGTTATCAACTCAATCAAATGTCACCTTGAAAGCTAGCTATATGGTTGCCGCTCATGTTGCTCGTAGTAAAAAGCCTTTACTATCGCTAAGGAACTTATTTTGCTAAGTGCTGTGGATAGGTGTCGAGAGTTACTGGGTGACGCAGCTGCCACCAAAATTCAGTCAATACCACTTTCCAACGACACCGTACATTCGTGGAACGAATAAAGGCAAGCCCTTATTTTGCCATACAGCTGGACGAGTCGATGGACATAAGCAAAGTCTCTGTACTGTTAATTTTTGTCCGATATTGCACGGATAGTAATCTTTGTGAAGATCTGCTATTTTGCAAAGAACTTCCAACGAGAACAGCGGCACATGTCATGCACTGCCTTGATGAGTACTTCACTGAAAAAGGTCTTGACTGGAAATACTGCTCAGGAATTTGCACAGACGACGTGGCTGCTATGACGGGAAAACATCACGGTGTTGTTAAACAAATCCAAGAGCAAGCGCCGGAAGCAAAGTGGAAAATCTTGCAACAAAGCAGATGTCACCAGAACTGCATGAGGTCATGAACATTGCTGTGAAAACTGTTAACTATATTAAGAAAAATGCACTCAACTCAAGGTGTTTTGCAGCGACTTGATGTTGATCATTTGCAGCTCTTGTACCACAGTAAAATACGGTGGCTTTCAAGAGGATGTGTGCTTAATCGTCTTTTTGAACTGAGAAAAGAAGTGCACACATTTCTGGAAGAGCAACACTCCCCTCTTGCTGAGCATTACAATGATGATCAATTTTGTGCAAAACTGGCCTACTTATCCGATATATTTGATCAGTTAAATCAGCTCAATGTATCAATGCAAG
Organism: Sinocyclocheilus grahami; assembly: GCF_001515645.1. Classification (NCBI taxonomy): domain Eukaryota; kingdom Metazoa; phylum Chordata; class Actinopteri; order Cypriniformes; family Cyprinidae; genus Sinocyclocheilus; species Sinocyclocheilus grahami. Next base: position 184,562 of record NW_015506744.1, read on the forward strand.
GCAGAAACAGCACAGTGTTTTTGGTTTCAGACAAAATTGAGGGATTCAAGAAAAAAACAATTATTTGGAATAGAAGAGTCAAGGAGGGACGATTTGACATGTTTCCACATCTGAGTGAAACTTTGGAAGCCTCTTCTCATGTGAACATATCAAGTGTCATAACCCTGCATTTGTCTCAGTTGTCTCAAAAGTTTGCTGAATACTTACCAGAGGACCCTCGACATGGAAACCTTTGGATTTTGGACCCATTCTCTGTGGATCCTGCTTCAGAAGGCATGGGTCTGTCCACTGTGTTGGAAAATTAACTAATGGAACTATCAGCTGACAGTAGCCTAAAACTTCAACTCACACAAGTTGACCTTGCTTTCTTGTTGGTTACTGGCTGCAAGTGAATATCCCCCTCTGTCAAAGTGGCAATCAAATTTCTATTGCCTTTCACCACCACATACTTATGTGAGTCAGGGTTCTCCACGGTGACTATCACAAAATCAAAAGCAAGGAGCAAGCTGAAAGCTTCTTTGGATGCTACTTCTCCATGTCAGTCTCTCACCCATTTAACCAAGACTTGATCTTATTTTTTCCAAGAAGCAAGCCCAAATGTCTCACTGAGGGTATGCAGAATATGCATTTTGTAGCAAGGTTTGTCTCAGTATATATGGTTTTTCTCATGTTAACTACTCCAAAACCCATTCATGTAAATATGTTAATGTATTGGGATTTATTAATGGTCCTAGAGTGGCTGTTGACGTGACACACCTGTTAGACTTCCTCATTTTTGGATGTGTGGGAAGGGGTATAAGTAACATGATCAGATTTTCTCCCAAAAAATTATATAATACATGTAACATTTACGTAATGCTTCAAGTTTGTTTAATATGTAAGATTGTTTTAAACAGTCATGTTCATATCGCTAATAGGGATGGACCGAAATGAAAATTCTTGGCCGAAACCGAACAAAATGAAACACTGGGCCGAAGGCCGAATACGGTTTTTCAAGTTTTATCCCCATGTATTTTGACAATTTTTTTCAACATTGCATAAATTAAATAGCCAAAATGTGCTTTTTACTGTTTTGTCTTGTTTTTCAAAGAAAAAAATAAATTACAAAACAACAATTTAAAAATATTTAACACTAAACATTTTTTACATTCTAGCAGATATTATACCAACAAAGCACAATTTAACTTAAAATTAATAAGTTACTAAAATAATATTTTTTGGCGATCAGAGCCCCTTCTTGAATCAGGCATGTATTTTTTACTGTAAAATTAAAAGCAGCCTTGCTGAGCAGAAGAGACTTCTTTTAAAACGTTAGAAAACATTACAGATCCCAATTTGAACACTATGCGTGTATGTTATAATAAATGCATTAACAGAGCTGTTGTAATTATTATCATTATTGTCTTTTTATTTTATTTTACAGAACAACAGTAAAATTACATTACTAACATTTATGAATGTTTGAGTTCTTGCTTTTTGTCAACTTTTATTTTGGCGGAAACGCACAGGAAGATCTCAAGGCTTCTTTTTGTTGACATCAGATTTATAAACGAGTCTCATTACGAATATGTCGCACGTATCGCATTGTCACATGCCGTGTAAAAATTCATAAAAATCTGACAGAGCAACTGACGAGTAACACCGTTTCAGCGCAGATTTTCCATGCGCTTTGGACTTTGAACCCTGGTTAACAAGCAGATCTGCCGCGAGTTCGTGCAGCGCTGTCAGAATACATGCAATTTGTGCGTGTATTAGAAATCATAACGTTCTGCAGTTTATTTACTAATTGTTTAAGGCCATTTCACGATTTCAATCATCATACAGTAAATGAGCAACAATCACCCCTTCCTCTTCTCATCGAAGACATGTGAAGCAGTACTAAACAGTCTCTCGCTGTCGGTGCTTGTAATGATTTTTGCGTCTTTCTCGGACAGTTTAAATGCTTCCACACTGCTGACATGTTTGTTGCATTATAAAGAGTGCGCACCTCTCACTTTATGCTGGTTGCTATTCGGTACAATTTATTCAGTCTTTTCACTTATTCGGCCAAGATTTTCCAAGATTCTTGGATTCTAAAATCCAAGGTTTTTTTTGCTATTTTCGGCCGAATAATTCCAGTTGCCGAAGATTTGGTGCATCCCTAATCGCTAATTGTATTTGATAAATTACACTTACAGTATGTAAATTGGGGTGAATGAAATTTGTTGAAAATTTCTGCTTATGAATAGAGAGAATGTTCCCCTCTCGTGTGTCTGACCCAGTCACTGGTCTGACCTGCCCTGTTATTGTTACAGGAATAAATGGTTAATGAGTAAACCTGCCAAGTCTTTTTTTATACAAGGAGTTTTCATCTATATAGCTGACTTGACCTAGTCTGCTACAGTGGCATAACATTAACATTCACGTTGATAATATAAATGATGCGTTAGGACTTGCGTTTACAGACTTAATGAACTCTTTTGGAGTCAAACAAATCATAACCAGACCCACTCATCCCTGGTAACTAGGAATTACACACGCTTCAGTCTGGATCCAGCCCTTACAAAGACCTGAGATGACCGAACACCTGAGAAGAGATGATGCCAACCCCCCCAGAGGACCTCAGATGATGCCAACCCTCAAACAACATACAAACTACCAAATTTTGCTATAATGGACATCAACTTGAGATAGTCACCACTGATAAGCTATTACTAAATATAATGTAGAATCTTTCATTTTATGTAAAGCTGCTTTGCAACGATTTGCATTGTGAAAAGCACTATACAAATAAACTTGAATTGAATATTTGACTATTTATGATATAAAGACAATTGATATTTTTACATTTATAATATATATATTTCATATTTACAATTTAGAGAAGCAGGTATGAGGCAGTTAATTTTTTAATTAATTATTTTTAGTAAAAAGGTTATTTATATTTTAATTTAATTTATATTTTAATAAATTTTGATTATAAAAGTATTTGATCAAAAATGAGAGGAAAGGCATTTATAATGAATAATTTTCTAATAAATGCTGTTCTTTATATTCAACTTTATCAACATCAATGAATCCAAAAAATCGTCATGTTTTCCACAAAAATAAGAATAAATACCATTTTAAAATATATCAAAATAGAAAACAGCTATTTTAAATTGTAATATTTCATAATATCACTTTTATTTTTAATTAATTAAATAAGCCTTGGTGAATGTAAGAGACTTACATTCACGAACAGACGCATTTAGGTAGATCGGAGGGTGCATTCCCTTCATAAATAAACAATCTTCTGCGTCTTCAGCAACTCAGATGTCAGGAGTAAATGACGACTGCTATGTTCATTATTACATCCAACAACAAAACAACTCAATCGCTTAGGAGCCATTCTTGTCTACACCTGCCCTGGCGTCGAAACAATGGCGGACTGTTGACAGCTCACTCAGGGCACGTCTAAGGTAAAACACCAGTGTCAATCAACTATCGTGGGAGTGGCCTGGGTAATGGTGACGTAACACATCCAAGAATTTGTGAATGGCTTGATTTGAGAAAGGGGTTATGGTTTGTCAGGATTAAAAAAAAAAAAAAAAAAAGCACTGGGTGGACTTTTATCATTATAGGGTGGTTGTGTGTACACATTGACAAGAAACATTTAAGTTCAAACACCATTTTAAAAGTGAATTTTGCATCCAATGTCCCCTTTAAAACAATTCATTTCTGTGATGGCAAAGCTGAATTTTCAGCAGCCATTACACCCGTCTTTACACCTCAGGCCTTGCATGCATGCGTTTCCTTCGTGACACTCGCTGCCGGCTCAGAGAAATGTCCGCTTGGAAGACAAGCAAGGTGCAGGAGCGCATTTACCCATTTAAAAGCAGAAACATTATGAATGAAAGGGAACTGACTCTCTTCAAAAATTAAAGTTTTGTTGATATTTTTCATGTTATCTCCGTGTAATGCCTAATAAAACAGTGTTTATAAGTGCAGCGCTGCTTTGTGGAGAGTGAATGTGCATTTTCATTCATCCTGCTGGTTTTGTTGCCGCCAATGTTGTAAATTTCAACCGTTTGGTGGAAAATAAGATCAATTCGGATAATATAGATATCTAGGATTATTTGACTGTTAGATTCATAGTTTATGTATTTCAAATGGGTTCCACATACAGACACTGTTTTTGACCGTGTTCTGAGGGTTTCTTTTAGACTAGTCGGTTACGAAATTTCTGTTTAAACAGCAGTGAAATTAGTCATAGCACAAATCCCTAGTAAGTCCTTTTTGCCACAGCAATCAAATCTCATTTGCAATGGCATTTAGCATCAATCAATGACATCGAACCTGATGTGACACGTCTAAACAAATCATTTTTAATTAAACAAGCACAAGAGGTTTAAGAGGGTCTGTTTAACGGGGATGATTATCAGTGAATAAATCCCATAGTTCCTCACATGGTTGGTGGGAAGAGGGCTGGAGCAAAAAGTCAACCTGATGACGTTACCTGTTGATGGAGTGACAGATCCGAGGGATGAGTCTGGCCAGGAACATCAGTGAATCCCAGTGAGGGGCCTCTTTACTGCTCACCCCACAAACATAACTGTATGACCGGGAGTCACCCTGCACAGACAAATCATATGGAATCAGAGTTAGAACATATTCAACCCTCCAACTGTATCTAAAAAGATTAATTTTAAACATTTGTGCAGAATGATTACATTCTTACTTTGGAGAAGACAACAACTGTTAAACTATCAACCTTTAACAACAACAGATCTTAACCATATGCAAAAATACAGTGCACGGTATTTAAAACTTTGTCACCCTGCGTGTCAGCATGTCCCAGCTCAGAGTCTAGAGACCGTGGTAATTTTAGCACAGTGTGGTATAGTAGCAAGCCGTCTGTTAGAGGAACACCCAGCCATGCATCATCAACCAATGTGATGAGATGCTGAGTGCCTCTGTCTGGACGTGTTCTATCTAATGGCTTCATCTCACAGAAGTAAACAAGCCTCTCTGGCACTATGACTGAAAACCAAACATCAAGACCTGCACACAGCAGCAGAGGAACGATCACTCTATATACAGACTGTACTGCACTGCCAGTACTGCTCTATGACATTTTCATTTTCCAAATAACATCAAATGAAACAAAGCAATAGAGAGGGAATAAGCAACACTGAGTGTGTTTTAATGGAACTGCAGGTTCGAAGGATAACCACAAAAATTTAGACACAGGACAAATTTAGACATTGGTGCTACACAGCCAGACAGGTTGTTCTGTGTTCCAGATGGAAGAGTTTGTCACTTTGGAGACAGTATAAATTGCACCTCAAAACAAATGAATAGTCACAGTAACCTCTGTTATTTTAGTATTATTTATATACTTTTATAGTATATATTAACATTTTAAAGCTTGTTCTCAAGACACTGGGGATGCTAAATTGAAAAGGGATTTTGCAGGGGCCGAGGCCATGTTGGGATGCTTTAGAGAAGAGGAAGAGTTGTTGTAGTAGAGTGTTCTTGCCATACTATCGAAACGCTGCTATTTTCACCCCGATTGCAAGTCCTCTTTGTTGGTTAAAATTAAAAATGCCCTGCTCCTGAAAATTATAATACCAATATAGCTCTCTGTGCTGCACATTTTACGAAGGACAGCATCTTCAATCTACGCAAGTTCAATGCCGGTACATTAGATTTTGTTAATTAGCATACACTTATATATATTTTTTTTCAAATTAAATAATTACTTTACAAAAATGCTACAACACAATCATGTATTGTGTTGTACTAAAGCTTTAATCAGGATAAAACTGTAAAGTGCATTGTCCAAACACCTAAAAACTTTTTACATATGGAGAACAAGTCATTCTGAGGAAGCATGCTTAGTTTCATGAATTTCTGATACTCTGGGGCCAAACAGCAAATTAAAAACTATCAGCCATTTCAGCTGACAGATGAAGAGTGTAATACTAAGGTTGTCCACTAGAGTCATAGGACAAGGAATCTTTTAAGCCAAATCTTTCTCATGTCTGTTTCCATCCCTTAGAATGACAAATAAATGCACAAAATCATTTGAAATGTACTGTATTGTCAATATAGTTTTATATCATTATTTTATAGCCTAAATGCTCACAGATTAGTGTTGGGTGATACAGTGGGGCAAAAAAGTATTTAGTCAGCCACCAATTGTGCAAGTTCTCCCACTTAAAAAGATGAGAGAGGCCTGTAATTTTCATCATAGGTATACCTCAACTATGAGAGACAAAATGAGAAAAAAAATCCAGAAAATCACATTGTAGGATTTTTAAAGAATTAATTGGTAAATTCCTCGGTAAAATAAGTATTTGGTCACCTACAAACAAGCAAGATTTCTGGCTCTCACAGACCTGTAACTTCTTCTTTAAGAGGCTCATTTGTCCTCCACTGGTTACCTGTATTAATGGCATCTGTTTGAACTCGTTATCAGTATAAAAGACACCTGTCCACAACCTCAAACAGTCACACTCCAAACTTCACCATGGCCAAGACCAAAGAGCTGTCAAAGGACACCAGAAACTAAACTGTAGACCTGCACCAGGCTGGGAAGACTGAATATGCAATAGGTAAGCAGCTTGGTGTGAAGAAATCAACTGTGGGAGCAATTATTAGAAAATGGAAGACATACAAGACCACTGATAATCTCCCTCGATCTGGGGCTCCACGCAAGATCTCACCCCGTGGGGTCAAAATGATCACAAGAACTGTGAGCAAAAATCCCAGAACCACACGGGGGGGACCTAGTGAATGACCTGCAGAGAGCTGGGACCAAAGTAACAAAGGCTACATCAGTAACACACTGCGCTGCCAGGGACTCAAATCCTGCAGTGCCAGATGTGTCCCCCTGCTTAAGCCAGTACATGTCCAGGCCCGTCTGAAGTTTGCTAGAGAGCATTTGGATGATCCAGAAGAGGATTGGGAGAATGTCATATGGTCAGATGAAACCAAAATATAACTTTTTGGTAAAAACTCAACTTGTTGTGTTTGGAGGAGAAAGAATGCTGAGTTGCATCCAAAGAACACCATACCTACTGTGAAGCATGGGGGTGGAAATATCATGCTTTGGGGCTGTTTTTCTGCAAAGGGACCAGGACGACTGATCTGTGTAAACGAAAGAATGAATGGGGCCATGTATCGTGAGATTTTGAGTGAAAACCTCCTTCCATCAGCAAGGGCATTGAAGATGAAGCGTGGCTGGGTCTTTCAGCATGACAATGATCCCAAACACACCGCCTGGGCAACGAAGGAGTGGCTTCGTAAGAAGCATTTCTAGGTCCTGGAGTGGCCTAGCCAGTCTCCAGATCTCAACCTCATAGAAAATCTTTGGAGGGAGTTGAAAATCCGGGTTCGCCAGCGACAGCCCCAAAACATTACTGCTCTAGAGTAGATCTGCATGGAGGAATGGGCCAAAATACCAGCAACAGTGTGTGAAAACCTTGTGAAGACTTACAGAAAACGTTTGACCTCTGTCATTGCCAACAAAGGGTATATAACAAAGTATTGAGATGAAATTTTGTTATTGACCAAATACTTATTTGCCACCATAATTTGCAAATAAATTCTTTAAAAATCCTACAATGTGATTTTCTGAATTTTTTTTTCTCATTTTGTCTCTCATGGTTGAGGTATACAGGCCTCTCTCATCTTTTTAAGTGGGAGAACTTGCACAATTGGTGGCTGACTAAATACTTTTTTTCCCCACTGTATGCTCCACAGTCATATCGTCCTATCATCAACCTGTGAGATCGCATTTAGAGACATTATTATCATGATAATTCATTTCATTACTTACTTACCTTATCATAAAAATAATTAATTTAATTATTTACTCACTTTATCATAGTAAATCATTTAATTATTTACTTAGATTCATAGCCGGAGAGTGAACCATCTCTAGGGTAAGGCTAAAGGCAGCCTAATGTTAGTGTAATCTATTAACTACACATTATCTTTTTAGCCAAGTAGCATCTGGATGTCATATCATAAAAATTATAATTTGTATTTAACATGATAACAATTTAATAGAAACATTGTAAGTTACTAATTAAAATGCTTACATTTCCTCAGTTATTCAAACAGCAGCTACAGAAAACGAGCAAAGAACATTTACTTTATCAAAGAACATCATCACGGACTTCAGTCTAGTGCGAGTTTATGCACTTAAAAAAAAAACACTCCCGTTATAATTACTGAAGCTTTCTACACTGTATGATGAATAAATCTCTTATGCTTACATTGCACGTACATCTGCACTTTGTTGTTTATGATGAGAGA
>NW_015506744.1:195156-195619 GCF_001515645.1 Sinocyclocheilus grahami
CACACACACACACACACACACACACCTTTTTGACACTGGCAGAGAAGTCTGTGATGATTTTCAGGATGTTGTTGGTCTCGGCGAAGTCTTTACAGATGTAAGGCTCATCAGCGCAGATCACTCTGATGGCAAGGCCTGGACCTACAACATACAATAAACACAGTTTCAACAAAGGCCACACAAAGTCATTAATATTCACATGTGCATCATACATTCAAAACATACACTACCGTTCAAAAGTGGTCTGTGTGTTTTTTTTGTTTGCATTTTTAAGTTTTTAAAGAAAGTCCCATCAAGGCTGCATAAAGCAAAATTGTCAGCAGCCACATGATCCTTCAGAAATTATTATAATATGCTCTAATATACTTGTGCTGCTATAGTATATTTATGTGGAAACTATGAATCATTTCTTTTAGGATTTTTTGATGAATAGAAAGTTCAAAAGAACAGCATTATTTTAAAA
>NW_015506745.1:0-369 GCF_001515645.1 Sinocyclocheilus grahami
ATTCTCTTCTTGTTTAATTGCCTAAATGTCTGGATTTAAAAAAAAACAACAAAAATGTTAACCTGGACCACAAAACCAGTCATAAGGGTCAATTTCAAACTTATCAAATTAAGTTGATATACTTGCAATAGGAAATTTACAAAATGTCTTCATGGGACATGATCTTTAACTAATCTTCTAATGATTTTTGGTCTAAGAGAAATGTATAATTGTGACCCATACAATGTATTGTTGGCTATTGCTACAAATATCCCCCAGCGACTTAACACTGCTTCTGTGCTCCAGGCTCTCACACACACACTCTCTCTCTCTCTCTCTCTCTCTCTCTCTCTCTCACACACACACACACTCTCTCTCTCTCTCTCTCTC
>NW_015506745.1:1689-15205 GCF_001515645.1 Sinocyclocheilus grahami
TGGAGTTGTGTGACGGTGTGCAGTCGTGGGTCAGCAGAGTGAAGAGGAGGGGGCTCAGCACACATCCTTGGGGGGCCCCAGTGTTCAGTGTGATGGTGCTGGATGTGTTGCTGCCGACCCGAACTGCCTGAGGTCTTCCAGTCAGGAAGTCCAACAGCCAGTTGCACAGCGAAGTGTTGAGTCCCAGCTGGACCAGTTTGTGAATGGGCTGTTGAGGGATGATTGTGTTGAATGCTGAACTGAAGTCTATGAACAGCATTCTGACGTATAAGTCTTTTTCATATTTTCAAAGCCGCACTGCATTTTGCTACACATATCCCTCGGCGTCATGATGAAAATGCAATCCTAAGTGTTCTAACTGTTAGTCTAAATGCATTTAGGACAAAGAGCATTTAAATGATCATTTTGCTACCATTTCTGCTTGGACATGTTACACATATCAAATCAATTTGTGCTATACATTTTAATTTTGCAACTTATAAAGCGTTAAAATTTGTATGCAATTTGCATATTAAGACTGCTGTTGGAAATGGCAAATGTAAATTATATCATTTCATTTTCCTTTTTGAACAATGTTTGCACGTATGTGTAATGGAAAATGTAAATTTGAATACAGAAATACATTGCTACTTTGAATATTGCATTTTAAATTGAATTTCGCTACCTATACGCTTCCATAGTTTAGGGACCAGTTTGCACTATGAACTAGTAGCTTATTAGCATGCACATTTCTAGCACATTGGCTGTTTATTAGTACTCATAAAGCACATATTTAAAAAAAAATAAAAATTAATTGAAAATTTGAAATAAAAACTGTAATTGCAGGTAATATAATATTAATTAAATAAATGCCACCTAAGTGTACTTAAAAAGAGACACTTTTGTGGCTTTGTTTCCTAACACACTTATTTACACTTTTAAAAAGTGAATTTAGTAAAAATGTCACATTTAAAGTTTTAAATTCGCAATCACCTGGGGGCTTATTACAGAAAGTTTCTTATCTTAGGTCTTAACTGAAGATATGATGTTAAATTAGGATTTTTCCCAAATTCGTATTACAGAAGCAAATCTTAACTTGATTTGGGATTCTTATCCTATCTTACAAAATCCTATCTTATCTCTAGTTAGGAAATCTTAAATTGCATCAAGTTCAACAATCCACTCTCAGGTCTGTTACCAAGCAACCAACACTGCCTGAGCTGCTGATGAGGTAAACAGAATAATAGAAGCTACTTCACTTTGAAAATCACCTTTTGCAAAAAAGTAAGGCATTACACCGTGTCTACACTGGACGCGACAAAATACTATAGGACTCATTATAGCCAGTGATGCTGTCTACACTGGATGCGGCGCGGCGCGACACGACAAATCCCCGACAGTAAACTGCTGCCGCCTTCTATTTATGACGCGCTGACACAAATTTCAAATGATTTTCAACTTGGCTTTGTGGCTTCCAATGTAGACAGACTTTAGCTGATGCGGCGCGACACGACAACTGTGCGTCTGGTGCTCCGGGACGCTTTGTTGCTCTCTGTAATGCTGGTTGCAGCTCCTGTGCTAACTGTAATATCATGCTGAGCGGCAGTCTGGAATTACTTGCGTTTTCATCAAAATGTAACATCTTCAGGGTCCTCCAAGAGTCTTTCTACCATTAAACATGTCCGCTCTTCATTTTCAATTATTAATAAATGTAATACCTTTGTTGGACAGCACAATTGTAAGCGGTTTTTCCGTTAGCTTTCAAATAATTTCGATGTTAGGACAGCTGTGGGGTTGTCCTAAAGTTAAGACAGTTCTTGGGATTTTGAGTTAAGTTAGGAGGTTTGTGTAATACCCCTTTCCTATCTGTAGTTAAGATAACACACTTAGGAAATGCTGTGCTCCTGCGATCACTTTGCTCCATCGTCTTCTGAAAAGGAAAAGGACTCTAGTTACGACCCAGCTAAGTTCTTCTCTGAAGTGTTGTTACTTTCCTGCTTTTGTCATCTTCATCTTCTGCTCAGCAGTAAATAAAGCCGGTTGTGATTGACTACTTACCCGAGTGTTCTCCGTGTGTTGCTGACACCTGCTACATCACTACATTTAAATAGTTTTAAGGGAAAAAAAAATAGGCTTATACTATTTGGATATTTTCAATATTTACACAGAATTTGTTGTTTTGCCTTTTAAGTGAAATAAGCAGAAATTGATTTCTGATCATGTTTTTTCTAAAAGAATCCATTATTTTAATTTGTTGTCATTCAGCGGATTCAATCTGTCTCAGTAGCGCCCGCTCTATTCTATGCAGCTTATATTCACTGCGTTTCAATATAACGCCTCTATAATGCAGTTTTACCATCTGTACCAGCTTTCTGCATTGTGCAAACAAGCTAATATGCTGTTTCTAGTGAAGTAGACTTTTCCTGCTGTCTGGTGTGGCTGCGGTTCTGTGGCATAAACGTTGCGGTTTGTTATTGCAGTTTTTTTAATTAAAATGTCCTTTAACTCAATGTTCATCAGAACAGAAAAGCAAAAAACAATACTAGAATGCTTTTGACACTAAGAACATCCAAATGTATATAAATGCTTACAATTTCCGATTAAATAAACACAGACGCTTTTACATGCAAAATTGTTTAATGGTTGATTGCATATTTCCATGAAAACAGTGTTTTGTATGTATTTGCTGACAGCATTGCAAAGCTTCATTAAATTGTTTAAATTCATTTCAAAATGTTCTAAGCATTCTGGAGAACAAAAGGGCAAAAATGCACACTGACGATTGGCTGATGCACTTGTTCTTCAGGGCGTCATTTTTAGGAGCTTTTGTAGTTACTCAAGAAATTTTGTCCAGCTGCAGAAGCCACCACTGCCTGGCAGGCAAATAGACTGAAGAGCCTCTTCATCATCAAGACTGAATGAATTATTGACTCTTATCAGGCATTTTTTCTGAAGAATCTCGATAAAACAGGACGCTCCAGTACAGGGCGAGATCTGTAGCGATCACAGTTTGAGAGATGACTGAATTCATATCTATACTAATAACACCACAACAACTGTTTTAATACTTGAAAAAATACAAATGAATGATTACAAATAAATGAATGATAACAGTCAGAGGCAAAAACAAAAGGCTGCAAGTAGAAATTATAAAGCCAAGTTTTTTTCTAGGCTTCTGGATTCTTGAAGCTTATTTATTTCTTAAGGTCTGCACAGTTTGGTCCTTCTCTACCAAGCAAGTTTAATCATAAGAACATGCATATATGCAGTAAACAGTTGTTTTTGCATTAAACATCTTTATAAAAGATTCTGAAAATGATTTGAGCACGTGTTTGACAACATTCAGAATGGCAGAAAACTTAGTTGGGTGAAAATGAAAGCCACTGGATTTCAACAGCACTGAACTCGGAGTAAGTTATACTATGGTGAATCATTGTAAAAGTATGATTTGGATTATTACCTCACAGACACAGCCTCTCTGATACCTGCTGAGGTACATCTTTTGAACTCGGGAGAGTTGGTTCCAAGGCTCCACACGGTTGCATAAATCAAGAACGACCCTGCCGTCCTCGACAGGTCCTTAGGTGGAAAAAAATATATATATTATATTTTTCTTTATGCATCTCAAATCAATTACACAATTAAAGTTAATTTTACTGTATATATACACAACGTTTTTCGTACCTAGAGATGTCCTCACTTATTGAACCCTCGTGTTCTGTTGAGATTCATTATTGCTTTTAGGTCCTGGATAATATTAGGTTTTTCTTTGAGGATTTAGGGTTAGTCTTTGGTCAATTATTTAATAATGAAGTGTCTCAAGTATGTTTTTGAGCTATTAAAAAGGAGCGTAATGCTTAATCAATCTGACTGGAATACAGATCAAATATGCTATGCTGACTTTGTAAATGTTACAGAGGAAAAACTGGATGTCATACACAAACAAACAGACTCTGAACTCATTCCAAACACCACAAACTCATGCAGAAACCTGTCTTGTTGCTAAGAGATGCATGATATGTGCTCTAAAATCAGCTCAAATATTATCAAACTGTGACATTCTCAGACTGGATGAAATCTAAAAAGATTGAAGTTGAATACACAATGTGATTTTCTGTGAAATCTGTCAATTTAATTTGTGTAGCATATTTCAGCCTCAACTGATGTTAACAACCAGCATCAGGAATCAGGGTGTTCAGTTTCAACCAAGCGGCAACCTCCTGCTCTCTCTTGTGAAGCCAACACGGAAGTGACTTAAACTGCAGTTCATCGACTGGCCGCTAGAGGCTGGCTGCAAATGGAGTCAATCCCATAGACTCCCCATGTTAAAATGCCCAACTTTACAGCAGAAAAAAAACATGTTTACAGCGTGGTTCAAAAAATTATTTGGCTATATAGCTAATTTTGCCCTTCGTGACAACTGTGAGGGGGATGAATTTTTTTTTTTATAACTCATCCGTTTCAATTATATGAAGCCTTAAAGTTCTGCATAATTAAGGGCGTGGCCACTTGAGTGACAGGTGGATTGCCGCTGCTGACACTGCCGTCGAGCTAGGGGGGCGTGGTTTCAGCAACCTGCTCCCGCCTTATCGATTATCCGGGAGTGACACGACGGCCCGCTCTGCCCACTTTGGGCTTCAAAAAGGCTCTACGGAACTCTACGGCTGACGTCACGGACACTACGTCCATGTTTTATACAGTCTATGGCAGGGCTGTCCAAACTCGGTCCTGCAGAGTTTAGCTCCAACCCTAAACTTGAAAAAATACAAATGAATGATTACAAATAAATGAATGATAACAGTCAGAGGCAAAAACAAAAGGCTGCAAGTAGAAATTATAAAGCCAAGTTTTTTTCTAGGCTTCTGGATTCTTGAAGCTTATTTGTTTCTTAAGGTCTGCACAGTTTGGTCCTTCTCTACCAAGCAAGTTTAATCATAAGAACATGCATATATGCAGTAAACAGTTGTTTTTGCATTAAACATCTTTATAAAAGATTCTGAAAATGATTTGAGCACGTGTTTGACAACATTCAGAATGGCAGAAAACTTAGTTGGGTGAAAATGAAAGCCACTGGATTTCAACAGCACTGAACTCGGAGTAAGTTATACTATGGTGAATCATTGTAAAAGTATGATTTGGATTATTACCTCACAGACACAGCCTCTCTGATACCTGCTGAGGTACATCTTTTGAATTCGGGAGAGTTGGTTCCAAGGCTCCACACGGTTGCATAAATCAAGAACGACCCTGCCGTCCTCGACAGGTCCTTAGGTGGAAAAAACATAATATTTTTCCTTATGCATCTCAATTAATTAACCAGTTAAAGTTAATTTTACTGTGTATACACAACGTTTTTCGTACCTAGAGATGTCCTCACTTATTGAACCCTCGTGTTCTGTTGAGATTCATTATTGCTTTTAGGTCCTGGATAATATTAGGTTTTTCTTTGAGGATTTAGGGTTAGTCTTTGGTCAATTATTTAATAATGAAGTGTCTCAAGTATGTTTTTGAGCTATTAAAAAGGAGCGTAATGCTTAATCAATCTGACTGGAATACAGATCAAATATGCTATGCTGACTTTGTAAATGTTACAGAGGAAAAACTGGATGTCATACACAAACAAACAGACTCTGAACTCATTCCAAACACCACAAACTCATGCAGAAACCTGTCTTGTTGCTAAGAGATGCATGATATGTGCTCTAAAATCAGCTCAAATATTATCAAACTGTGACATTCTCAGACTGGATGAAATCTAAAAAGATTGAAGTTGAATACACAATGTGATTTTCTGTGAAATCTGTCAATTTAATTTGTGTAGCATATTTCAGCCTCAACTGATGTTAACAACCAGCATCAGGAATCAGGGTGTTCAGTTTCAACCAAGCGGCAACCTCCTGCTCTCTCTTGTGAAGCCAACACGGAAGTGACTTAAACTGCAGTTCATCGACTGGCCGCTAGAGGCTGGCTGCAAATGGAGTCAGTCCCATAGACTCCCCATGTTAAAGTGCCCAACTTTACAGCAGAAAATTGTTGGCTATTGCTACAAATATCCCCCAGCGACTTAACACTGCTTCTGTGCTCCAGTCTCTCTCTCTCTCTCTCACACACGTCGGTCCTGGAGAGCCACAGTCCTGCAGAGTTCAGCTCCAAGCCTAATTAAAACTCGCCTGCTTGTAGCTTTCTAGTAACCCTTCAGACCTTGATTAGCTCGTTCAGGTGTGTTTGATTAGCGTTAAAGCTAAACTCTGCAGGGCTGCGGCTCTCCAGGACCGACCTTCACCACCCCTGAGATACACACACACTTGTTAGTATTGGAAAATGTAGCCTACATTCTCACCTGAATAGTTTGGATTCTGTATGCAGTTAATTGAGGGAGAGTGCTGGGCACCGTTCCAATGACCTTAGCTCGAATCACTAATTGGTAAAAAAGTCAGATGTGACAAAATAGTTAATTATTTTATTACATTTGTCCAAAGCAAAAACATTTCATATTTTGCATTTCAAGTTTTCCAAGATTGAACACAAAATAAGATGCTTGAAAGAATGTTGGGAACCAAACACTGGAGCCCATTGAAAAACACAGACATTTCTCAAAATATCTTCCTGTGTTACACGTGGAAAAACTCATACAGGTATTAAATAACATGGGTGAATAAATGACAGAATTTTCATTTTTGTGTGAATTGTCACATTAAACACTACAAAAGAGCTCCTTACTGAAAAAAATTAACCAGATTTAAATAAATAATGTTACATATTGTCTTATACTATAATTTAGAAAAATGTAAGGTTCCATCATCGTACTTTCCATAAACCTAATGTGCAGTTCAATCATTCAAGTCACTGAACTAATGTAAATGAACTGAAGATAACATCTTAAAGCAGCGTGCAATCTACAGATTTGAATACGGCACCTGTTCGTGTTTGATTAGCGATGCATGTGTTTGACGTACCTATATCAGACGCGCAGAACTGCTGTTGAGGGTGTTTTGGTAAACACCTGCAGCCCTCGGTCACCTGTTCGTTCAGTGCCACAGACAAGAAGAACAGCAGCGCTAGAGTCACAGCAGCAGACATACTCTCACTCTCACAGCGCAAGACTAAACGATATACTCAGGCTCTGGACCAGATACAGCTTGCTTTAGCTGCGGCGCACCTCGAAGTTCGTATTTGAAGTGCGATTACGTCACGGCATCTCTGCGTGGGCTGTCCCAATTTATGGCGTTCGTAACTTTGCTACACACCTCTCACTGAACACGTCTGCGTCTGCATGAACGTGATGATGGGCAGAGCCAGGACTGTCTGCATGATGCATAGCACAGCTTGGTACACTGGCAGCTTTCCCTCCCTTAATTTCAGTTAAATTAGCAGAAAGTGCCCTCTGATGGCTCTTAAGGAGCAGATGACTGTGACATTACTCAGTCAATAATCGAAAGTTTTAAAATGATTTACAGGGGCATTGTTTTTTATATTTATTTTTCTGGTTTGTTTGTTTGTTTGTTTTTTACCTTTGTCATTGCATTTTTTTCAAAACTTTTTTAAAAGCAAGTCATCTTTATGTCAAATTCAAAAAATTATATTTATGAGCTTTTCCAAAATTTGTAACAACAGAATAAGAACAAGTAGAATTCGAGTAAGTTACCAAACAAAATAAATCAATATTAACCAAATTAATTTGCACTACAGGGGTGGCACAGAACAACCCCGGCATGGATGTTTTAAATTCATAACAATGTTATGAGATTAATGTTTAAAATATAAAAATTTGAATATAGAAATATTGATAGATTGAAATTAATTAAATAACTGAAATTATATTTTAAACATGAAATTATAATTGCCAGCAGGTGGCGGCAACTGACTGATTTTATCACTGAGTCATTCATTCAATTGATTCGTCCGAACAGCTGATTCATTCAGGAACGAAGCAAGTGATTATCTTTATGAATGGGGCTCACTGGACTCATTAAAAACGCAGGTTCATTCATAATAACATCGCTGTGTTTGCCTGGAAATGCACAGCGGCTCAGCTGTGACTTTGTTTGTTAGTGCAAATAGCATTTATCACTAAGAAAAGATGCTATTCTCACTTAGTGTAAATAGCATCTAATTCCTATTTAAACTTAGTACAAATAGTCGATATTCCGATGTGATTGTGTTTTCAAAGGTTTAATAGACATAGCAGAATCACGTCATTTAGGAATAAGATCGCGTATACTGTTTTTTTTTTTGTTGTTGTTGATTTTTTTTGTAGCCCATGTCATATTTGCACAAAACCTCAAAAGTATCCCTTTTTTAACCACTAAAAAACTGTCACTCTTTGTTCATCGCGATCTCACAAAGTTCTGTTATGACCACTGAATCTCACACTGCGCAATTAATACATTAACATTGTCATGTATACGCTCTGTATGTTATAATGAAAGGATTCGATTGTGATCAGCACAGAACAGAAACTGGTGTGTGTCGCAGCCTTTAGGTAAACCAGCATACATTCATGAGGATGATGAAAGTGTTTTAACACAAGATAGGGTCTGTTGTGCACTATGAACTAGTAGCTTATTAGCATGCACAATTCTAGCATATTGGCTGTTTATTAGTACTCATAAAGCACATATTAAAAAAAGTAATTGAAAATTTTAAATAAAAACTGTTTAACTCCGCACTTTTGTAATATGTTCTACATTTCATGTATTTATGTAACACCTATTCTACATGAAAAATACATTTAGAATGAACAATAACTGCTGTATAAAGAGTTTAAAAAAAACAATGTAGAAAAGCCGCCTCTTTTTCTGAATTGCGTAGATGACCACTATTTTTCTTTCATCTCTTCTGATCAATTTTCAGTCAAATCGTTCTATGTGTGCTAGATCAGAGCCAGTTTCTTATTCTCCTCATAACTGAGAAACTTATTAGTATGGCAAGCTGTTTTATCTTAAAATAATCCCAGTGTTACTCGTCGTAATTGCATTTTTACTAGAAACAATTCAATTAGAGAGCGCTACAATTAAATTCTTACTAGTAACAATTTCAAATAGAGCTCTACAAATTCATTTTTACTAGTCATATGTTTCCACTGACTTCCATTCATTTTTAATTACAGAGCTCTACAATTGAAATTTTACTAGTATTACAATTAGAGAGCTCTATAATTAAATTTTTACTAGTAAAAAAACAATTAAAGATATACTTAATTGCAGAGCTCTGTATTTGAATTAGAGAGCTCTCTAATTTAGTTCTAACTAGTACAAATTTAATTAGAGAGCTCTCTAATTGTAATTATTTCTAGTAAAAATTGCATTGTAGAGCTCTCTTTTCAGCGCGACCTCATTATGATAATTGCGCCTCATGCATATTCATACAACGGGTGACTGTCTGTCCCGATAGCCTTGTGGGCAGTCCGTCGATAACACCGTTGCGCTACGGGTGTCCTGAGTTTGAGTCCCATCCCGCACCCCTCCCCCAAATTCACTCATACTGTCCTATAGGAATAAATCAATCTTAAAAAAAGAAAATGGGGACTCAAGCAGCTTGTTCAGTCAAGCAGCTTTTAATGATGAATAGCAGCGCTGAGGCTCTAATGATCTATTAAGTATTATTATATATTGATTAAAATCATTATAAAATGAGTATGCTTTACAGAGAAGAAATATAGGGAGTCTATGTAGCTACTGTAAGTTATTTTTAAAGGTGAATTCACACTTGCACAGAAAACATGCATATAAATGTATTCTCAGCAATATGCATATTTAATTATTGGTTGTAAAATACCTGTTTTTGTTAAGCTTTGCTAGGGCTTTATTCGCATTATCCACTCACACAATAATGCTGAGACTGGGTCCTGTACTGTTAACAGAAGCATTTACTGCATGATGAAGCCTGTTAGAATGCAGTTAGAATGCCACTATAGTTATGAGGGCAAAAATATCCCTGTATGAGTATTTGCTTCGGTTAAATGACGGTTCCATCACAAAAACACACACAGCAAAATATCACCTTATTAAGCTTATCGAAAAAATACCCCAAAATAATGTCGCAATTGATTTTTTCCCCCCTAATGTCTGACCAAAAAGAAAGAAAAGAAAGAAAGAAAGAAAGAAAGAAAGAAAAAGAAAGACATTTTAAAATACATTTTGTCAAGAGTGACAATTAACCTTTTAATTAGCCTATATATGTACTAGCTCAAATTCTGCATGCATGTTACAGTGCATAATAAACACCAAAATTAGGTGATATTTTGTCTGGTAAAGTATTTTCAAGACTATAGACTACTCTTTATTTTAATTTTTGTGATATGGACCTAAGGGTCTGAAATAAAGAAATAACAATAATATTAATAATAATATAAAGGTGTGAATTAATGAAGTGATCAAATATTAAAACAAAACCTTTCCAAACTGTCATCTCACTCTTACGGTCATTCTGACACAATGCCAATGCTATCAACTCATGCTTATGGGGCTTTTATTTTGAAGTGTAATTGGAAAGGCAAATGGGCGTAGTTGCAAATCTGTTTTGCATCTAATAAATACAAGCTTTTACTAGTAAGAATACAATTGTAGAGCTCTGTAACTAGATTTCTTACTAGTAAGAATTGAATTAGAGAGCTCTATAATCATAATTGTTACTAGTAAGAACTGAATTAGAGAGCTCTCTTATTGTATTTATAACTAGTTAAAATAGATTTAGAGAGCTCTCTAATTGAATTGTTACTAGTAAAAATGCAATTACGACGAGTAATGCTTTAAATATTTGAAGCTAAAACTGCTTTCCATATATTTCTGATGTACCCGAACTAGAGTCCTGCATTTCAGCCCGGGGCCCGATGGGGCCCCAACTTTTTCACGCCCCTCGGGCCGGGCTTTGGGCCAATTTTCACATCACAGTTCAGACGCGGGCCGGGCCTCGGGCCTGTTTTAGGCTTCTCCTTATTTTTATATTTTAGACACCCATCAATTAGTGATGAAAAAAATTGCCGTGCTGGTGGAAACAACACGAGACCGTGCTACCGCAACTGTCAAGAGTGGCTCGACGGTGTTTAGTGTCCCGCAGCATGCGGTGTGTGCCGTCAGCGCAGCTGAACAGTTCTGCGTTCAAATGCACGCAATAGGCTTAAGCTTGCCGCAAAGCATCGGCAAAAGTAATTACCACAAATGTGTCAGGGGGAAACAGTAAGGAGATATTTATGAAGGTAGAATGACGTCAAAAAGATTTGCATACGCAGGGTAATATTTGTGGAAGTGTACATAAGACTGTAAGCGTAAATTAAATTTACATGCGCAAGAGAAGCTT
The DNA here is from genome assembly GCF_001515645.1 of Sinocyclocheilus grahami. Classification (NCBI taxonomy): domain Eukaryota; kingdom Metazoa; phylum Chordata; class Actinopteri; order Cypriniformes; family Cyprinidae; genus Sinocyclocheilus; species Sinocyclocheilus grahami. The sequence continues at coordinate 12,967 of NW_015506745.1, forward strand.
TGTAAAGGTGTAAATCGTGTTTCAAGCGCAAGAAAAAATTATTTGCAGCATTTTACTGTTATTCGTAAGTGTAATTCGTGTATTGTGAAACTGCAGCTTCATGCTAACGCAAAATAAATAGCGTATGATCTGCATGCTTCTGACTTCCATGTTTCCACGCTTACACTTTTGGCACGTTTTTTTCGCCAAAAGATGGTCAAAAGCACTGCAAGCCTGTGAACAGTGATTTCAAGCGAAAACAACAGTTTAAAGAACTGCAAAACGGATTGACTGCATATAACCAATCTGTGTGTGTACAAAACTAACTGTTGGAAATGTTTAAATGACTTGTTGTGCATGTGGGGCAAAAAGTTTTTCTCTTCTCTGCGCTTACAATTTTGGCACTGTTCTCTCACTAACTGAGTTCTGCGAGGGGGAGGGAGAGGGCGGGGCCACCTTCTTCTTGTAGCCAATCACATGAGGCTCTCACTGACACTCCAGTTACTCTTATCTGATTGGTCTAATAAACACATCATACCCAAAACATTAATCTTCATTTAGTTCAGGATCGTTCCTGCTGTCGGAATGGTACTTTTAACGTACACATAGAGTAAAAAAATAAATTAAAAAGTAACAACTTAGTTAAAACATGATATTTTATAAGTTGTGTACCATTAGGCTATGTGTTCATACTGAATTTTGAGCTGTGTAGTTGCCTTCTCTTCCTTAACAGACTATATGATATATTAGTTTATTGTAATATTATATTGTCATTTTGATGATACTTAAAGAAGGTCTAGTATCTGCACTAGCCTAATATATGCATAATTTCACCTGTCTACTGATCCATTTTTTAACCACAAATTTGGTTCAATAATAATTGAACCAACAGAACCAACAGTAATAATTTTTTATTTAACATGTTGTAATTTAAGAGGATTTTACAAAATATTACTAAAATATTTATTAAAATATTTATCTCTAACTTATTCATCATTTATCATCTGTAATACTATCGTGTAACCACTAGATGGCTGTTTAGCTCTCAAAATATAAACATATAAACATGACTGTGTTCCCTATAGTTTACTTGTATTTGGATATCTACACTGAACAAAATTATAAACGCAACACTTTTGTTTTTGCCCCCATTTGTCATGAGCTGAACTCAAAGATCTAAGACTTTTTCTATGTACACAAAAGGCCTATTTCTCTCAAATATTGTTCACAAATCTGTCTAAATCTGTGTTAGTGAGCACTTCTCCTTTGCCGAGATAATCCATCCACCTCACACGTGTGGCATATCAAGATGCTTGTTAGACAGCATGATTATTGCACAGGTGTGCCTTAGGCTGGCCACAATAAAAGGCCACTCTAAAATGTGCAGTTTTACTGTACTGGGGGGGTCCGGGGAGTCCGAAAACCAGTCAGTATCTGGTGTGACCACCATTTGCCTCACGCAGTGCAACACATCTCCTTCGCATAGAGTTGATCAGGTTGTTGATTGTGGCCTGTGGAATGTACCGTCAATAGGCCTACTTCAATTAAAAAGTCTTGGACAAACTATGCAAAAAAAAAACTCTACATTGTTTTCCCTCAAAGCGTTGAAAGTTGCACCTGGTGGAGTTTGAACTTAACATCAAACTGCTTCTGTTTCACACAAATGCCGGCACAGACGTGCATGTTCGGCTAGATCGCTTTGAACTCGTGCATCTTCGGAAGCGGAAAGTTACAAAAAATGTCGTGCACACCGCCACGCAATGACGTCATATTTGCCGCGCACGGACGCGTCGAGTATAAATCAGCCTTGACTTACCATCTCATCATTAGACACGCCTTTAGAGAGAAGTGCATCTTTACGGATTATGATTATAATGAAAGTTTTTGTTTTTTATTTTTTTTATTTCGTTAAGTAGTAATTTAAAGCCAGTGGTGTTCCCATTCAGTCAGTCACGTTCTACGTTACGTCAGTGACTGACGAATTGGGATCTCGCCCGAGAGCCCAATCACCTTCGAGTGTTAACTAAACAAGCCAATGACAGTTGGCGTGCATGTTTCACCACGCGCACCCCGCCCCGCAGCGCGGGTATAAAAGGAGAGCGCGTGCAAACGCACATCAGCTTTTCGCTTCGGAGCCGAGCCTTCTACAGGACGAATCTCCGCGAGTGTTCGAGAAACAGCTGGCGTTGGTGTGACGGCGTATCAGCGGGGGTTGCCATTCAGGCTGCTGAAATCTCGGCGGGCTGCAGCTTTCATTCTG
>NW_015506745.1:15659-19536 GCF_001515645.1 Sinocyclocheilus grahami
ATTCAACCGATTCATTCAAACAACTGATTTATTCAGGAACAAAGCATTTGACTGTGTTAATGAGTGAATCACTGAATCATTTATTCAACAGATTCGTTCAAAAAGCTGATTAATTCAATAAGTAAACACCGTCCTTTACTCAGAGAGACACAAAACAGTGCTGTGATCTTTGTTTGGAACTATTTCCGTTGGCAAAATTGAGCAAAAACAAGCAATATTATGTCTAAAATGTAAGTCACTTATTTTACTTAAGTTACTGAACTTGTTTAAAATTATTATTATGTGTTCATTCTGATATCTGCAGAAAAACGGTACACTTTGTGTGATATAGATTAAGTTAACTATATTAAATTATATAAATATAAAAAGCATACACAAGCATTTTTGCCGTCTGCAATTTAGAATGCCTGGAATTTTGAGTTTTAATAAATTAATAAATCACATGTGTGCACTCTGTGTGTGATTTGGTGATATACTTAATAATGTCAGATTGCACATCATTACAACAACACTTACCATATTATCACAGATATACTGTATATCGCAGACCCCAGACTCAACTTGAGTGGAAAATGAAATCACCCGCGGTTGTGCGCGCACTTGTTTGCACATAAGCAACGGTGTTTTTAGGAGTCTAATTTGCAAACGCCAGACCACTGATTCATCAAACCTGCTTTCCTGCAGTCCGTGTTCTTCTGAGTATTTTGTAGTAAGTAACGAATATGCTTCGGGGAAATGTATCGGAGTAAAAGTATACATTTTAATGTAGTGGATTAAAAGTAAAAGTTGGCTCATATATAAAAACTGAAGTAAAGTACAGATACTCCCAAAAAATACTTAAGTACTGTAACAAAGTATTATTACTTTGTTACATTACACCACTGTTTAAAGCTTTCTATAGATATATTTATCATGTCTGTGAGGCATGTAGGCTATTCGCTGAGTTTTGTTTAATTTTTGTGAAGCGCTCCTGTTCAAGACGAGACGGCAGAAAGCGCATCATGTTTGTTTTCTTTACTTTATAAAAGCACAACATTTTGTTGATATTGTGAGTGCACACAAAGTACGAATGATGTATTACTCGAGTTTTACCTTTATGTGCAAAAATGATGGCGAAAACTGAATCCACTGAAAAAATGCAAGGGATCACGCTGGCGCCTCCATGTCCTGCAAAGCGCGCTTTAGCTTCCACTCTCCACACAAACTATTGGATACAGCGCACATTTATCTGGGTTTAACGTTTAAACATTGTTATATGCTTGAACTGTTTTATATTTATAGATTTTATTTTAGGCAAGTCGTGATGATTTGAGAAGTCTAAATTGATCAAAGGCTCACTGTCTGCCGCTGGCTGTTTTGTTGTTACTTTAAAAAACAAAAACAAAACGAAATATAATCACTGTGTCATTACATACAAAACTATTTTAATAGCTGAAAAAGTAGTATAAGCTGTTTTGGGAGAAGGGGGAAAAAAGACGGGTTCGGGCCGGTAATTCTGATAAGTTGTCTGATAAGGGCCTAAATTTGAGGCCCGTGCAGGGCTCTAAGCCGAACCAACAGGCAGAGTGAGTGCAAGCTGCAGTAGTCTGAAAAAGTTTGGATATTTGTCCTTCCGTAGCCTACTTCATGTTTAAGTTTCTCAAGAGTGATCGGCGATGTAATCGCACATTTCACAAGATCCACTTCAGCTGTCACAAGCTGAGGGTGAAGCTTAAGGCATACATGCTTAGTAGAGGACTGATGCCGTTTTTCTCACAACTGAATGCTGCGTCACACGCCACACTCGAGGCCAACGCTTCATGTGAAAATCACCTGTCCAATTCAGCCAGCAGTGACTCAGTCCACCACATTTTTATTCATGGGTTTATTAAAATATAAAACTAATTTCCATTATTCAGTTAACTTGCTAAAGCGGGAAAATAATGAAAAGAGATTCCTCTCATGTAGCCTATCACAACAAGTTAAGAACCATGATGACCCCCCCCAGCCCCCCTGTTCTCCGTGTGTTGCTGACACTTGCTAAATCAATACATTTAAATAGGTTTTTTTTTGTGGATTACAAAAAAAGCTTATACTATTTGGATATTTTGATCATTATTATTTATATGCACAGAATTTGTTGTCTTGCCTTTTCTTTAAGAGAAACTCAAGCAGAAATTAATTGAAATTGATTTCTGATCATGCTTTTTCTAAAAGAATACATTTTTTAAGAATAGTTTATTTGTCATTCGGTCAATCTGTCTCAGTAGCGCCCGCTCTATTCTATGCAGCTTATACACACCACGTTTCAATATAACGCCTCTGTAATGCAGTTTTACAATCTTTATCAGCTTTCTGCATTGTGCAAACAATTGTGCAATATGCTGTTTCTGTGGTTTCTAGTGAAGTAGACTTTTCCTACTGTCTGGTGTGGCTGTGGTTCTGTGGCATAAACCTTAAACATTGCTGTTTGTTATTGCCGTTTTTAAAATGTAAAATATCCTTTTTTAACTCAATGTTTATCAGAATAGAAAAACAAAAAACAATACTAGATTAATGCTTTTTGACATAAGTCATTGGCACTAAGAACATCCAAATTTATATAAACATGCTTACAATTTTCCATTAAATAAACACAGATGCTTTTACATGCAAAATAGTTTAATGGTTGATTGCATATCTCCATGAAAACAGTGTTTTGTATGTATTTGCTGACTGCATTGCAAAGCTTCATTAAATTGTTTAAATTCATTTCAAAATGTTCTAAGCATTCTGGAGAACAAAAGGGCAAAAATGCACACTGACGAATGGCTGATGCACTTGTTCTTCAGGGCGTCATTTTTAGGAGCTCTTGTAGTTACTCAAGAAATTTTCTCCAGCTGCAGAAGCCGTCACTGTCTGGCAGGCAAATAGACCGACGAGCCTTTTCATCATCAAGACTGAATGAATTATTGACTCTTATCAGGCATTTATTCTGAAAAATCTCGATCAAACAGGACGCTCCAGTACAGGGCGAGATCTGTAGAGATCACAGTTTGAGAGATGACTGAATTCATATCTATACTTATAACACCACAACAACTGTTTTAATACTTGGAAAAATACAATAAATAAATGATAACAGTCAGAGGCTAATACAAAGGGCTGCAAGTAGAAATTACAAAGCCAAGTATGCAAATGCATTAGTACGTGTTTGATAATATTCAAAATTGCAGAAAACTTAGTTGGGTGAAAATGAAAGCCACTGGATTTCAACAGCACTGAACTCGGAGCAAGTTAAACTACGGTGAATTATTGTAAAAGTATGATTTGGATTATTACCTCACAGACACAGCCTCTCTGATACCTGCTGAGGTACATCTTTTGAACTCGGGAGAGTTGGTTCCAAGGCTCCACACGGTTGCATAAATCAAGAACGACACTGCCGTCCTGGACAGGTCCTTAGGTGGAAAAACGTTTCAGGTTACTTATGTAACCATGGTTCCCTGAGTAGGGAACGAGACACTGCGTCCTCTGGGGGTCACTATGGGGAACGCCTCGTCGTGACCCGTGTCTGAAGCATACATTGAAAAAACACCAACAACACGTTGGCCGGCAACAGCCATGACGTCACTACCGGTGCAACTATAGTATAAATAGGCGCCGGGAGAACACATCATCCACTTCTTCGTCTGAAGCTTGCATCTGCAGCATGGCAAGAAACCTAGAGGACGCAGTGTCTCGTTCCCTACTCAGGGAACCATGGTTACATAAGTAACCTGAGACGTTTCCTTTCATGGGAACTTTGAACTGCATCCTCTAGGGGTCGCTATGGGGAACGGTATACCCACGCCACCATGCTGAGGGGAGTGCATGCCAGAACCATGGCGAGTACTAAGTACCAACTCTACCATATTGC